>NC_053501.1:10740343-10852843 GCF_905171775.1 Rana temporaria | reverse complement strand
TGCGAGGAAACAGCAGGGTTTACTCGTCGGATGGAAGCATTTTGGCAGCTGCGGGGCCAAATGAATGCTTCTACACACCCCATCGGCCCAAATTTGCCGGTAAAAAAGTGGTTAATGTTGCTTTAATCCCGAGCTGCACTGCCTGTGTCTATAGACAGAGGGAGCATGGCTCGGGCCAACCTCCTGCTCCCTCTTTACAGGATTTTCATCTGACCGACACGGGGGTGGGTACCTGTCAAAACTTGCCCCCCCACCCAAAAAAAAGAGGCGAGGGGGGGGGAGGGACATAAAGCAGACCTTCCCTGGTAGAAGTTCTGCTCCAAGGCTGCATTCACACCTCCGCGACAAGCAACGCCCCGTATTTTGCCGCGAATAGTATATCTTTTCTTTTTTTTTTTCAAATCCTTCCCATTGCTGTCAATGGCTGAACGCCAATGTCGCCTGAAAAAAAAGGGTCCGGGACTTTTTTTCAGGCGACAGGCGTATGGCGTTTATGAGATGTGAACCATCTCCATAGACAGCAATGGGAATTCTCCCCTCTAGCGGCACAAGCGTCCGGCGTTTTGTCGCCTAGATGTGAATGGGCTCTTAGTACATCAATGTGAATGAAAACTAAATCGAATTGTAACACAGAACTACAATCTTTCAATAAAAGTATTACATTGTAGCTGTAGGAAAAACTCAGACGTCTTTGCCAAGCTTTGCACTATTTTAGGTCAGGCCGTGCGATTCGTAGGTTGTGGTAGATCGCACTGTTTTTCATTTACATTTTAATACCGCTGAAAACCAGAACCCCCCCGCCCCCCCCCAATAATATATGCATCAGGTGTAGGAAATCGTCTCATTTACATAATCAGCAGCACCCCTGCGGCACCAGAGACAGCTGCTAATAAGATATATTTAGACATGCAACTTCCCGTCATTAGAAATCGCAGGGAAGGTTTCATCTACACCTGGGAGGACAGAAATACACAAGTGTCTATTCAAGGCTTGGGAGGTCTAAACTGCATTTCCTGGAACAGTCATACCCCCTTTACCCCCAAGCGAGTCACTGACCTGTAACAAGTCTGGAGACACTGACTTCACTGATCACATGCTTGTGCCAGGACCTTATTTTGTAATGTCATTAAGATTTTAACAGTCTTTATCAAGCCCTAAAGCCATGCATAGACGGTACGAAACTCGGGAGGCACCCGCTGTGATGCATGCCGCCTGCACCAGCACCCGCTGTGATGCACGCCCCCTGCACCAACACCCGCTGCGATGCACGCCCCCTGCACCAACACCCGCTGCGATGCACGCCCCCCCCTGCTCCGGTGCACCCGCTGCGATGCACGCCCCCCCCCTGCTCCGGTGCACCTGCTGCGATGCACGCCCCCCCCCTGCTCCGGTGCACCCGCTGCGATGCACGCCCCCCCCGTGCTCCGGTGCACCCGCTGGGATGCACGCCCCCCCCGTGCTCCGGTGCACCAGCTAGGATTGCACGCCCCCCCCTGCTCCGGTGCACCCGCTGCGATGCACGCCCCCCCCCTGCTCCGGTGCACCCGCTGCAATGCACGCCCCCCCCCTGCTCTGGTGCACCCGCTGCGATGCACGCCCCCCCCCTGCTCTGGTGCACCCGATGCGATGCACGCCCCCCCCTGCTGTGGTGCACCCGCTGCGATGCACGCCCCCCCCCGGTGCACCCGCTGCGATGGGAGCTGCAGAATTTATATTGCATTGTTCTTTGGTGGAAGGTTATAGTAGCAAGATATGTAAAGCCAGAAATATATATAACCGTATTTATCAGCGTATACCGCGCACTTTTTTCCCCCTTAAAATAAGGGGAAATCGTGGGTGCTATATACGCCTACCCGCTAACAGTTTGAAGCCTCCGCCGACATATACCGAACGCAGGACACTCGGGTACATTCGGCCAGGCTCGGCTTCGCTCGTGGTCACGCTCTCTGTGACGTTTATGCGTGAGAAGCCGAACGTGCCCGAGTGTACTGCGCTCGGTATATGTTGGCGGAGGCTTCAAACTGAGCGCGGGTATAGGCGTATATAGCACCCACGATTTTCCCCTTATTTTAAGGGGGAAAAAAGGGCGCGGTATACGCTGATAAATACAGTTATATATATATCAAACTGAGCGCGGGGATTCGACTCGTTGCAGCGCGGGAGAAGCCGGGAGGACACCACCAAGGCCGCGGACGGACGCCGGACTGGACGAGGCCGCCGGGCAAGACACCAAAACTGTAAGTAATAAAATGTTTTACTTACTGGTTGTCGGGTCAACATTAGGTGTGCGCGCTATACGCCGGAGCGCGCAATATCCCTGTGTGTGTGTGTAAATATATCTATATTTTTTTTTTTTTTTATCAAAAAGGAAAACAAAACACACACACACACACACACACACGAAAGCCACATTTGACCTGAAAGATGCAGTATAATCCACCTGGATGCACAAGGTAGTAGCGATGATATGTACAGATTTTACTAACACATGTCAAAGTTGCAAAATTGTGTTCAGGCATTTGTTTTACGATCAGGCCCGAAGGGGTTAATGAAAAAAAAGTCAGTGTGATTTGAGTAAAATAAATAAAAAAAAATACTATTTGCTACATTTGCCTTCTATAATGCAGTGTTCACAGATAATTATAGCAAGCACTGGATTCAGACACTCGTGGGTAAATTTAATCCAGCTTACCTTCCCTTCCTCTGCAAATCTCTTCAGATAATCTCTCAGCTCTGACTTCAGGTCATTATATTCTGCGGAGAGAAGGGCAAACAGAACACAGACTTAGAATTTTTCTTCCTACAGTTTCATCAACTTATACAAAGCCAACTACACAAAACAATTCTGTTGCAGTCATTACATCAAGCTTTAAATCCCTTGCTGGTAAAAGGGAGCTACGTGCTGGTTAACTGCCGCGGTACTAGACACTTGTACCCCCTTCCTGCCCAGGCCAATTTTCAGCGCCGTCACACTTTGAATGGCAATTGCGCAGTCATGCAACACTGTACACATGAAATCTTTAGCATTATTTTTATTTATTTTTTTAAGACAGGTAGAACTTTCTGTAGTGGAATTTAATCAGGCAGGGTCACATGCCCTCTACCTATCCATTAAAGAGGAAGTAAACCCTCACAAAAAAAAAAAAAAAAAACCTGCAAGAGAAAGGCATAATGAGCTAGTATGCGCAGTGTCATTGTACAATAGGCCGGGCGGGAACCGGTTGAAGAGAATCGGCCACTTCACCTATCCAGGGCAAAAACAGCAGCATTCTCTGGATTCTATTTCCCCCCATAGCACCATCACTGCACTCTCATGTCAATCCATACAAGGAAGCATGTAACCGCCTACCCTTACTCCCAAGATGCAGTGCCATGACTTGAACGGTCTGGAAGGGCAACGTGACAACGCCTCTGCTAGAACCCCTCCCTCCCATACTCACCACTTGCAAGGGCTTGCTGCTTCTTCCTCCTCTGCTAAAAAAATGTTTTATATATTCAAGTAAAATTCTGTGCGGTGTAGCACCTTAATACATATTTTTCAAAATAGTTCAAAGTCCCATAAAAAAAAAAAAAAAAATGTGCTATACACACTTCCACAGACCTCCAAAAAAAACATATAAATTCAACTAAAAAGTGCCAAATGTGACCCCTTTTGGTTGAACTCGAGAAAAGAGCGTGCACATCCCCCCCCCATCCAGCACTGCACATGCTCCAAAAATGTGTGTTGTATTTCCCACCACCTGGTGACATCCGGCTACCGCAGCGTTCCCACACTACCGTCCAACCGGCTGCCTCTCCATCTTCACCACAGAAGTAAAGCTTTGACAAAAAAAAAAACACTTGGAAGCAGATTGGTTTCTATGGAGAGCTGCTCCAGATTTTCTACTATGTATCCCGAAATCAATGCAGAAGCTCCCGCATCTTACCGCAGATCAGCTCCACTTGCTGGACGCGGTTCATGCTGCTGAGTGCGGTCATCAAGGGGTCTCGGGCCTCTTGCTCCTCCGATTTCCCTTTATTTTCATAAGCCTGAACGGTGTCACATTCATCCAACAGGAACAACACGTGCGAATCTGTGTACAATTTCTGGAGAGAAGGCAGACCCCATATAGGCAAGTCAGTATAGATACACAAGTAAATCAGACAAAGAAGAAAAAAAAAAAAAGCGCGCACACAGCGGATTAACAGGAAGGCAAAATAAATCCCCCCTAAAGCAATTTGCTCCAACAAGGAAAAAAAAATTCTGACTCCAGAAAAATCACTTAGATACACCCCGGAACACCACACTACAATTTGTTTTTATTAGTCTGGCTGCACCGGGGAGGTTAGTTGGCTCCTGTCTAGTTTAATCCTAGTATGTATGAATGTTAGAGGTTCCTTAAAAAAAAAAAATTTTGCTTTAAACTGTAGCTTACGACTAAAAAAGAAAAAAAATTTTTTTTTTTTTTTTTACTCCTCTGGAAATGCCTGTTGCTATGCGGTCCCACGAAATCTGCCTTTGAAACCACCTAGGATTCTGACATCATCTCCCTCTAATGCTCCTGGGAAATGTGTGTCATAATTTCCCAGGATGCAGTGCGCTGTCCAATTATCACTCCCCATCCAAGACTTCCTGGAAGTAAATGCCTGTAGGCTTCACAATGCCCACAAGCAAAATGACAACGGTGTAGATATAGTTTTATAAACTATCTTTTTTGAATATCTATGCGGATTGGCGGCGGATTGTAAAATAGTAAGTGACCGGATTTATATTATAAAAACACAGGATGAAAGGACATACATTTAAAAAATGCTAATTGTGGTTGGAACTCCGCTTTAAAGTGATATTAAAGCTTCGGTTTAATAAAATAAAATCGCACACATGTCATACTTTCCTCCACTGTGCAGTTCGTTTTGCACAGAGTGGCCCTGATCCTCCTTTTCTGGCTCCTCGCCGCATCAGATAACCCCCTAAGAGAAGCACCCTCCCAAGGATGCTACCTTGCAAGCGTGCTCCCGAGCCATTCATTCGGCGTCCATAGACGCAGAGTGCATGACTCGGCTCCCCACCCCTGCGTCATTGGATTTGATTGACAGCGGCAGGAGCTAATGGTTGCGCTGCTATCAATCTATCCAATCAAAGCCGGGACTCTGTGGAGGGAAGGACTGCAAGGACACGCTGAGGACATGAAGGGGCTCAGGTAAGTAAAAACGGGGGGGGGGGGGGGGGAATAGGGCTGGATACTGCAAGGTGTTTATTCACTTTAATGCATAGGATGAGCCTTTACAACCCCTTTAAGATTATAAGCTCCTTGGGAGGGCAGAGACTGACGTGAAAGTACAATATATAAAGCACTGTGTAAATTAATAGCGCTATACAAGTACCTGTAATAATAAATATTAGAACATGCAGGTATGGCAGACAGCTCACATGCCTCTATCTGCCCATACAGTGATGTACACTGATCACTCTGCTCCAAGAGTATGAAGAATACACTTGTAGATGACGGGGGAAGGTTCAGATGAGTTTAATTCCACTTTAAAGCAAGTGAAATAGATCTAAAAAAACACTGCCAGGTATATCCTCCTGACCCTGGTTGCCGAGTCACCCTGGCACTGAAACAATGGCTCCTACTCTTCTCAAGCTCCCTGTTGGAGCCGCTATCCCTTGGGGCACTCGTCCGGGCGAGTTGCCATTTCCTGCTACTGCGTTTTTTGACACAGACAGCAGGACTCGGCACTGCCACCTGGCTCCCGTGTCATTGGATTTGACCGACAGCAGCGGGAGCCAACGGCTGCGCTGCAATCTATCCAATCAGGACCCGAGTCACCTGAGCTGGTGCGCGCATCCCTGTCGCTGGAAAGATCGAGTTCAAGTGAAAGGGGGGTCTAGATCACAGGAGGTTTTTCACCGTAATGCATTAAAGGTGAAAAACCTTGAGGGTTTACAACCACCTTTACTTTCTGGCACACTGGATACCAGCAACCTCAAGTGGTTGTAAAGCCTCTTGTTTATGAAAATACAATTCTCCTGTTGGTTTTTTTTTCCCCAAAATCGTTATTGTTTTCTGGATAATTTGTAGAAACAAGAAGTTATACAGAATGTGTCGAATAACACTTATATTGAAAGAATGGTTTCCTTAATATGTAGCTCAGTGTCTGTGCTGTATAAAAAAAGATGTTGATTTCTACCTCGTTTCACAGCGTCTCCCGGTGCTCACGTGACCGGCTGCCTCTCTCCTCTCCCGGGCTGACAACTACAGCGGGAGGGGCCGAGAACTCAAGCTGACCTCAGCCGGGAAGGAGAAACGCGGCCGGTCACGTGAGCGCTGTGAAACGAGGTAGAATCATCATGGCTGAATCTTTGCCTGAATTTGGCCCTAAAACGGAGACAAAGACACAGTGTTTTGTTGCAGTGCGCTCCGCAGCCGCCGCAAGGATATGCAAACCAGCGCCATGAGAGCCTGTCACATTCTCCTGTTATGCGAATTGGATACAGGGAAAACTGCACCCAATTCGTATAAGTGTGAACCCGGCCTCAGCAGCCATGATAGACCGTGGTAAGTTTAAGTTTACAGGGGGAAGGGCAGAACCAGGCAGGATCAACCAGGTATTGTACATGATACAGGGGTCCAAATTACACAGCACAAGCACTGTGCTGCATTACATACACACACACACACACACACACACACACACACACACACACATATATGAGATAGATAGATAGATAGATAGATAGATAGATAGAGATCTATCTAACACAAAATGATAGTAAAGGATTTTTTTTCTAAAATAACATAGATGTTATAGGTGCAATGGTTTTGTAAATTCTCTTCTGGGGAAACCAAACGGCACTCCTAGCTCCTCCTCCATAGCAAGCCGCTTGCTGTGGGGGCACTCATGCTGGTTCGATCCCAAGCAGCAGCACTGTTAGCGTGTCTATCGACACAGTGTTGCTCAGTCCCACCCCCGCTCTCAGGTGACAGGGAGAAAAGGGCAACACTGCTGCACACGGGCACAGATCTTTTTTCAGCATTAAAATATTCTATAAAACATCATTCAGGTATACCATGCATTCTGCACATCTGCAGAGTTGACTGCGCCAGTTGCCTGGCCAGTAGGTGGCAGTGTTCGTGGCGGGCCCCTGGACTTTTCTGTATTCTTCAAGTCTGCAAGCAGTGTGGTTTTTTTCTGTCCTTACAGCCCGAGACGATTCACCATTACAAGATTTCTGTAAAAAAATAAAGACGTCAAACATTCAGGACGGTGTCTACACCGGCTGATCCTGGTGCCTGTAAGCATATAATAAGTGGATGCATATTGGACTGCTTAGAAGCAGATGAGCCTGCTGTAGGCTGGCAATTACCTGATTACTGCTGGTAGATGGACAGCTTAGTTCCTTCACTTCCTCCTTCACTTCCTCCTTCACTTCCTCCTTCACTTCCTCCTTCACTTCCTCCTTCACTTCCTCCTTCACTTCCTCCTTCACTTCCTCCTTCACTTCCTCCTTCACTTCCTCCTCCTTTGCCATTTCCACCTTTACTTCTTCACTTTTTATTGTTAGTCCATTCTGAGTGTTGGCTGTTTCCGTAGGACAATCATCAACTTTAACATCTTCATGTTCCGTTTCTGCTTTGGTAATCTTGGTGACACCAGGAACTGCAAGCAAACACAAGATATTCAACGAATGTAACCTATCCATTTACTAGAGAGCAGTGACATCACCGAGAATGCAGCCTATCCATTCACTAGAGACCAGTGACATCATCGACAATGCAGCCTATCAATTCACTAGAGAGCGCAGACCTCACCGAGAATGCAGCCCAGCCATTAACTAGAGACCGGTGACATCATTGAGAATGCAGCCTATCCACTAGAGACCGATGACATCACTGAGAATGCAGTCTATCCATTCACTAGAGACCAGTGACATCACTGAGAATGCAGCCTATGCATTCACTAGAGACCAGTGACATCGACAATGCAGCCTATCCATTCACTAGAGAGCGCAGACCTCACTGAGAATGCAGCCCAGCCAGAGACCGGTGACATCATTGAGAATGCAGCCTATCCACTAGAGACCAGTGACATAACTGAGAATGCAGCCTATCCATTTACTAAAGAGCAGTGACATCACCAAGAATGCAGCCTAGCCATTAACTAGAGAGCGGTGACATCACTGAGAAAACAGCCCTTACCTCCTAACTTCGCAGAGTAGGCCCAAAGAAATGAACAGAGATCCATACAGCCCTGGCACACCATCTCATGAAACTCGACGTGCTCCGATGGAACTGCCCCTAGGTGCTGCAAAAAATAAATGTGATAGTACAATTAGACTGTTGATGATTTTTGCGATACAGTAAGAATTTGCATTGTTCATATGGCAATAAAGTTTCAGCCCTTACTATAGAAAAAAAAAAATTAAGTTAAAAAATAAATAAATAAAAAAAATGTTTTAAAGCGGGGGTTCACCCAAAAAATATTTTTTTTAACATGACATTAATTTTTTCTTTTTTTTCAGTGCAGCACATACCGTATTTTCACCGCCGCTTCCGGGTATGTAATCTGTGGGACTGGGCGTTCCTAAGTGATTGACATCCTTGCGACCGGCGCATACAGCGCGTCACTAGTTGCCGAAAGAAGCCGAACGTCGGTGCGCAGGCGCCATATAGAGCCGACTCGCATTCCGGCTTCTTTCGGCAACTAGTGACGCGCTGTATGCGTCGGTCGCAAGGATGTCAATCACTTAGGAACGCCCAGTCCCGCAGATTACATACCCGGAAGCGGCGGTGAAAATACGGTATGTGCTGCACTGAAAAAAAAAAAATATTTGAATGTCATGTTAAAAAAAATTTTTGGGTGAACCCCCGCTTTAACAAGAAAGGTAAATCTGGTGTTATTAGTTTACAAAAAGGGCTTAAATATTATAATGGTATTACCCAAGACACCAAAGTTTACAGAGCGATAGACCAAAGACGACACATCTAAATGAGTGGCTCAAAGAATGTAAAGAAATCAGCACTTACCCGACCATGAAACCAGTCCTCACACACTACACACTGGATCATCTCATCTGGGGTCTGCAAGACAAAAATCATATGATAATTTCTCGTAGAAAACGGTGCAGAACCACCCCGAATAATGGCTCCTTCTCTTCCAAGTGCCCCTCCCGCCCAAAGCACCCTTTCCCCATGTTGATGGGGACAAGGGCCTCTTGCCCAATAACCCTGGCCGGTGGTTGTTGGGGTCTGCGGGTGACTTCTCAGAATCTGGAAGCCTCTTTGATTTAAGGACAAATTGCTTAAGGGGGGGGGGGGGGCTCCTCGCTTGTCTCGTCGACCTGCATGCTCAAATAAGGGTCTGGTACGGCCCTTGGTTTTTATTACTGGCAATTCTTGTTTTTACATTCAGCCATCGGTTCATGTTAAAGTGGTTGTTAAAGTGGTTGTACACCCTCTTAAAAGCACCAAACTAGCTGCTTTAACAAAAAACATAGCCGGCAAAAAAAATAAAAATACCGGGATGATGCCTGTAGTTGCAGGCATCATACAGGTTTAACCACTTCAATCCTGCGGCATACTGGCACGTTGTGGAGGCAGAAGTGGTTAAAGCGGAGGTTCACCCTTAGAGGGCACTTTTTCCCCTTAGCTTCCTGCTCGTTTTGTCTAGGGGAATCGGCTATTTGTTTTAAAATATGATCCGTACTTACCGTTTACGAGATGCATCTTCTCCGTCACTTCCGGGTATGGGCTGCGGGACTGGGCGTTCCTTCTTGATTGACAGTCTTCCGAGAGGCTTCCGACGGTCGCATCCATCGCGTCACGATTTTCCGAAAGAAGCCGAACGTCGGTGCGCAGGCGCAGTATAGAGCCGCACCGACGTTCGGCTTCTTTCGGCTACGAGTGACGCGATGGATGCGACCGTCGGAAGCCTCTCGGAAGACTGTCAATCAAGAAGGAACGCCCGCTCCCGAAGACCCATACCCGGAAGCGACGGAAGAAGATGCATCTCGAAAACGGGTAAGTACTGCTCATATTTTAAAACAACTAGCCGATTCCCCTAGAGAAAACGAGCATCCATCTAAGGGGAAAAGATAAAAAAATATATAATTGGGTGAACTCCCGCTTTAAGGCTCCGATTCACACTTGTGCAATTTGTCATGCGAATTTGGGTCCCAAAGTCGCACCCCAAGTTTCCCAATGAGTACCGTTCATATCTGGGGTTGTAAAGGTTTACATTTTTTTTTTTTTAAATAACATACATACCATACTTACCTCCGCTGTGCAGCTCGTTTTGCACAAAGTGGCCCCCGATCCTAGTCTTCTGGGGTCCCTCGGCGGCTGTCTCAGCTCCTCCCCACATCAGCTAACCCCTCCTGGGAAGCACTTTCCCCAGGGGGTCACCTTGCGTGCGCACTCCCGGGTCCTGTATTCGGCGTCCATAGCCGCCAACTACAGGACTCAGCCCCGCCCTCTCATCATTGGAGTCGATTAATAGCAGAGCAGCTATTTGCTCGCGATGCTGTCAATCTATCCAATGAAGAGCCGAGAAGAAAGCGCGTTCACGACGCGGGACTTGCGAGGGCTCAGGTAAGTAAACGGGGGGGTAGGGCCTGTGGGCATCGGATATTTTTTCACCTTAATACATAGGATGCAATAAGGTGAAAAAACTTGAATCTTTACAACCCCTTTAAGGTGGCAGTGAATTTCCTGCACTACCTTGGTCTGACTTTCATGTGATACGAGGGCCATAGACTTCAATGTAAAACCTCAAAAACACATGAAAGTTGCCCCTGCATGATATAAATAGTCAAAGTCAGGGTTGCAAAAAATAAGTCTCACGAGTGTGAATGGAGTGTAAAGGGTAGTTGCAAGAACCTGAAAATGGGCTCACCTCGTCCTCGGGATCGGGGTACGGTCTCTTACATGTGCAGTACAGGCCAAAGAAATTGTCATTGTAATTATTAGCCAGGTTTTTCTTCTCTTTATCCTGAAAGACAAAACAGATGACAAATAATAAACTCGCCCCATCAGTACAGCCAACCCACCACACTCTTCCTGAATGACATCACCGCTCTAAAATAAAATCACCCGTATACGTTGCGGTCTGCAAGTGGTTTACCGGTATTATGGCTGAAGCATTCCTTAGTCCATGTACACGCTTGCTTATTGTTTTTTGATTTGATACATGCATTTTTGTGGTCTTGCGTTTACATCTGACACATGGAAGGTCCTTGGTGTGTTTCTGATAACTGAACATACAAATGTGTGAATCTTTCACACGTGTGTTGTGGATAACAATACCAATTTTTAAACATTATGATTGTGTGTCCCATGGGTTATACCCAATGTTCCATGTTAACTACTTGCCGACCAGCCGCCGTGGCAGGTCGGCTCCCCTGCGCGAGAACACGTAGCTATACGCTGGCTCACGCGCAGGCCACATGTTTCAAGTACCTGGCTCTTCAACTGGGGCATGGCCCAGTTGAAGAGCCAGTAACTCGAAACATGTCGGGTACATATGTCACCTGCTCACCACGCTGCATTATTTTTTCCATGTGATCACCTGTACTGGTCTGTTCCAAAGACTTGTGCTTTTTTTATCCTACTCTTTGTTTTTATTGTATTTATCCATGCCTAATAAAGGCCTTTTTTATTGGGAATAACTACACGATGTGGAGCGGTTTTCCTTTCCCTTCTATGTTCCTATGCTTGAACATGTACACCTGCTGCCCTCTGTAAGGATTCCTTCAGGGATTTACCTCGATTTGGATGTATCCAACCTCTGATGGTGATTTTCAACTATTTCATCGGCTGTTCCACTGCTACCATCGCTTTGAGGAGCTCTTACATGTCTGATTGACACACCGTCGCTGACAAGTGTGTCCACCTTATCTGGTAAGAGTACCCATCTTTTACATTTTCCATTTGGATGCCTTGGCTGATCCTGTAGGGGTGACACCCTGATGTGTCTCCTTCCACCTGTGTAAACCATTATTGGATTGTACCATGGAATGCACATCCGATTCCTGCCTTGAGATGACTCACCTCACATGTTTTTTAAAGCGGTAGTTCACCCTGACCCACATGATGTTACCATCGAGACAGGCATTGTAGCGCGAGCTACAGTATGCCTGTCCCGATTTTTTTAACCCCGTACTCACCTCGTAGTCGTCCATCGTAGATTTCGGCTCCCGCGGGGAATGGGCGTGCCTATGGAGAGGGAGGATGATTGACGGCCGGCCCTGGCACGTCACTCTCCCCGAAGACAGCCGGAGTAGGTCTCGGCTCTTCACGGCGCGTGCGCACAGGCTATGCGCACGCGTCGTGAAGACCAAGCCTATTTCGGCTATTTCCGGAGAAGCGTGACGCGCCAGAGCCGGCCGTCAATCATCCTCCGTCTCCAGAGGCACGCCCATTCCCCGGTATCTTCGATGGACGACTACAAGGTGAGTATGGGGGGAAAAAATTCGGGACAGGCATACTGTAGCTCGCGCTACAGTGCCTGATTTAAAGGTAAAAGAAAAAAAAATTTTTTTTTTCCTGTCGATAGGGTGAACCCCCGCTTTAACTTAGTCTACCTCAGACGTTTTTTTTTTTTTTTTCTCTATTAGAACATTTATTTCATTAACAGTTCTAATATTGGACTTCCTCCACAACATCTTTGTGGCATATATTGGTATTTACATGTACTATATATTTATTTATATTTTTTCCATATACCTCTAGGTATTTATACATTTTCACCTCAGGTTTAATTCACTCTCACTTGGTTGTGAGCACTATATTTGCAAAGAATATTTTGTATATATGGTTTTTACCTTATGCAATTCAGCGCTGCACTTTTTTTGTTTTTATTTTGGTTATGCTACAGGCCAGGGGAGGTGTGGGAATCTGCCAGCTTGGTAATCAGATTTCCTGTACAAACACCACTAACAGTACCATGGGATAGGAAGACCAATAGGGCCGCCCTAGAGTGCAGCACTTCCCACCTACTGTCCCCCAGTCCTCATAAAGGCCGGACAGTCCCTTCACCATAGATACACATAGCAGGTGTCTGATACCATTATAAAAGGTTGGTACATACCGGATATAACTTGCACTCCAGCTGTTTAAATTTGGCATTTCCACAATCGCAGCGAAAGTTCCTGCAGGAAAAACAAAAAAAGCCCCCGATAAATACACAGAGGGAGGACAGAGGGCGGGCGAAATCTCCTCATTATATGGGGGGGGGGTACCTCTTGGTGTAGAGCTCAAACAGGTCGTGGCCTTCATGACACTTGTATGTACAGGCCAGACATATCCCGGCGGGCTCCTCTTTATCCGGGGTGCAGGTACTGCAGGCGTACAGTGCTTGTCTCTTCACATAACCCTACAAGAACAGAGAAGACACACAAATATAATACGATTGTCAGGAAGAGGGAGGCAGTACAGGGAGGGGGGGGGCTAACATAGCAGTCATGGTGGCAGACAGAGACAAGCCTGGCCCATGCATGTCTGTAGGGATGCCATGCAGGCACAACAGTCCTGGTGGCTGGCACAGACAAGTCCAGCCCATGCATGTCTGTAGGGATGCCATGCAGGCACAACAGTCCTGGTGGCTGGCACAGACAAGTCCAGCCCATGCATGTCTGTAGGGATGCCATGCAGGCGCAGCAGCAATGGCAGCATACATTGATAAGCCAGGAAAAATGCACGTCTGTAGGAATGCCGTTCAAACATAGCAGCCACAGCAGGCAACTATCGTGGGTAGGTATATATGGGAGATAAGGACATATGGTGGGTGGGGAGGTAGGTATATATGGGGTGTAGGTAGGTACCTAGGGGTAGGAGCACTTATCGTATGGTGGGGAGGTATATATGGGAGCTAGGGACATATGGTGGGAGGGGAGGTAGATGTGTGTATATGGGGTGTAGGTAGGTACCAGGGGGTAGGAGCACTTATATGGTGGGGAGGTAGGTACATATGGGATGTAGGTACCAGGGGGTAGGAGCACTATGATGGGGAGGTAGGTACATATGGGATGTAGGTACCAGGGGGTAGGAGCACTTCTATGGTGGGGAGGTAGGTACATATAGGATGTAGGTACCAGGGGGTAGGTACATATGGGATGTAGGTAGGTACCAGGGGGTAGGCTCACTTCTATGGTGTGAAGGCAGGTACATATGGCACCCACCTACCTACATCCCATATGTACCTGCCTTCACACCATAGAAGTGAGCCTACCCCCTGGTACCTACCTATGGCACCCACCTACCTACATCCCATAGGTAGGTACCAGGGGGTAGGAGCACTTCTATGGTGGGGAGGTAGGTACATATGGGATGTAGGTAGGTACCAGGGGGTAGGCGCACTTCTATGGTGGGGAGGTAGGTACATATGGGATGTAGGTACCAGGGGGTAGGCACACTTCTATGGTGGGGAGGTAGGTACATATGGGATGTAGGTAGGTACCAGGGGGTAGGCACACTTCTATGGTGGGGAGGTAGGTACATATGGGATGTAGGTAGGTACCAGGGGGTAGGCACACTTCTATGGTGGGGAGGTAGGTACATATGGGATGTAGGTAGGTACCAGGGGGTAGGCGCACTTCTATGGTGGGGAGGTAGGTACATATGGGGTGTATGTAGGTACCAGGGGGTAGGCGCACTTCTATGGTGGGGAGGTAGGTACATATTGGATGTAGGTAGGTACCAGGGGGTAGGAGCACTTCTATGGTGGGGGGGAGGTAGGTACATATGGGATGTAGGTACCAGGGGGTAGGCGCACTTCTATGGTGGGGATGTAGGTACATATGGGATGGATGTAGGTAGGTACCAGGGGGTAGGCGCACTTCTATGGTGGGTAGGTACATACGGGATGTAGGTACCAGGGGGTAGGCGCACTTCTATGGTGGGGAGGTAGGTACATATGAAATGTAGGTAGGTACCAGGGGGTAGGCGCACTTCTATGGTGTGGAGGTAGGTACATATGGGATGTAGGTAGGTACCAGGGGGTAGGAGCACTTCTATGGTGGGGCGGTAGGTACATATGGGATGTAGGTAGGTACCAGGGGGTAGGAGCACTTCTATGGTGGGGGGGGTATGTACATATGGGATGTAGGTAGGTACCAGGGGGTAGGAGCACTTCTATGGTGGGGGGAGGTAGGGACATATGGGATGTAGGTAGGTACCAGTGGGTAGGAGCACTTCTATGGTGGGGAGGTAGGTACATATGGGATGTAGGTAGGTACCAGGGGGTAGGAGCACTTCTATTGTGGGGGGGGTAGGTACATATCGGATGTAGGTAGGTGGGTGCCGTAGGTAGGTACCAGGGGGTAGGTGCACTTCTATGGTGGGGGGGGTAGGTACATATGTGATGTAGGTAGGTACCAGGGGGTAGGAGCACTTCTATGATGGGGAGGTAGGTACATATGGGATGTAGGTACCAGGGGGTAGGCGCACTTCTATGGTGGGGAGGTAGGTACATATGTGATGTAGGTAGGTACCAGGGGGTAGGAGCACTTCTATGGTGGGGGGGGTAGGTACATATGGGATGTAGGTAGGTACCAGGGGGTAGGAGCACTTCTATGGTGGGGAGGCAGGTACATATCGGATGTAGGTAGGTGGGTGCCATAGGTAGGTAGGTACCAGGGGGTAGGTGCACTTCTATGGTGGGGGGGGTAGGTACATATGTGATGTAGGTAGGTACCAGGGGGTAGGAGCACTTCTATGATGGGGAGGTAGGTACATATGGGATGTAGGTACCAGGGGGTAGGCGCACTTCTATGGTGGGGGGAGGTAGGGACATATGGGATGTAGGTAGGTACCAGTGGGTAGGAGCACTTCTATGGTGGGGAGGTAGGTACATATGTGATGTAGGTAGGTACCAGGGGGTAGGAGCACTTCTATGGTGGGAGGTAGGTACATATGTGATGTAGGTAGGTACCAGGGGGTAGGAGCACTTCTATGGTGGGGGGGGTAGGTACATATGGGATGTAGGTAGGTACCAGGGGGTAGGAGCACTTCTATGGTGGGGAGGTAGGTACATATGTGATGTAGGTAGGTACCAGGGGGTAGGAGCACTTCTATGGTGGGGGGGGTAGGTACATATGGGATGTAGGTAGGTACCAGGGGGTAGGAGCACTTCTATGATGGGGAGGGTAGGTACATATGGGATGTAGGTAGGTACCAGGG
The DNA here is from genome assembly GCF_905171775.1 of Rana temporaria. Taxonomy (NCBI): domain Eukaryota; kingdom Metazoa; phylum Chordata; class Amphibia; order Anura; family Ranidae; genus Rana; species Rana temporaria. The sequence goes on along the minus strand of NC_053501.1, from coordinate 10,836,686 downwards.
GGTAGGAGCACTTCTCGGAATCGCTGCCCGCCAGCACAGCAGACGCCTCATCCTGCAGGGCGTCATCCTCCTCCAGGACATCCAGCAGGGACAGGACCGGCTCTTCCTCGGCGCTCCTCTTCTCTCCCGTCCTCTCCTCTCCACTTGCCGCCATCCCGCAAAACAGAAAGAGAAAAGAAGTCACTTCCGGGTCCGGCGGGCGGAAGTCGTCGGAACTGGTTGGCTGGGCCGCTCACTTCCGGCGTCGCTGTCGTGACGAAGCGGTGTTCCCGTCAGAATCTGCGACCCATCAGTTTAGGTCCGCCAGGCTCAAAGATGGCTTCACGATGTCCGCCCACGTGACGTCACGAAGCGTGGAAAGCATGGAGGTGAGCGCGGAGCTGACGGGCAGAGATGGCGGGCTGCGCCCGTTCCGGGTGAGCTGTGAGCGGACTCTGCGGGGGCTTCTGGGCGGACTGGAGCGGCTACAGGGGGAGGTGACCGCCGAGCTGAGCCGACTGGTGGAGCAGGAGAAGGGTGGAGCCTCCGACACAGGTGTGTAACCAATTAGAGCCAGAGAACGGCACCGGAAGTGCCATGTTTCTGGCAGGATTCTTTATATTTATTGAACAAATATAAGAAAAACTTTACAATGGGACATATAACAGGGCAAGAGGGAGCAAATCTGAGCAGATCATCGTGGGGTGTTCATACCCTCTAAAAATTCTTTCCTCCCCCTTTTTTTCTCTCACCCCCCCTGCTTTCTCTCTTACTCCCCCCCCTTGCTTTCTCTCACCACCCCCCCCTTTCCCTCTCTCCCCCCCCTGATTTTTTTCTCTCACCCCCCTACTTTCTCTCTTACCCCCCCCCCCGCTTGCTTTCTCTCTCTCTCACCCCCCCCTGCTTTCTCTCTCTCATCCCCCTTCTCTCTCTCTCACCCCCCTGCTTTCTCTCTCTCACCCCCCCTGCTTTCTCTCTCACCCCCCCCTGCTTTCCCTCTCTCACCCCCCCCCCTGCTTTCCCTCTCTCACCCCTCCCCCCTGCTTTCCCTCTCTCATCCCCCCTTCTCTCACCCCCCCTGCTTTCCCTCTCCCCCCCCCCCCCCCCGCTTTCTCTCTCATCCCCCTTCTCTCTCTCTCACCCCCCCTGCTTGTATCCGATGTTCCTCTGTATCCGATGTTCAGACACCGACGTCCTCTTTTATTTTAAAGGTGTAGAAGAGGCGGAGGAGGAGGAAGAAGAGGAGGATGATGATGATGATGATGAAGAGGACAGGAAAAACAACGGGATTCACCTCAGTGCTCCTCCTACAAAACGGAAAAAGACTTAGCGACTCCGGAATCTCATCCACAAGGGATTATGGGTAATGGGACTTCCTGTGCAGCACCCCGGACATCGATCATTGATCGGCCAGGACTGATACCGAAACATGAGCTGCCTCCGCCTCCCTCTCTCACCCCCCCCCCTTCTCTCTCTCTCTCACCCCCCACTTTCTCTCACTCACTGGATCCCAGGCCAGCGACTTGTTGGATATTGAAGCCCTGGCCGAGGATGACCCCCCCCCCCTCTCTCACCCCCCCCCCCCCTGCTTTCCCTCTCTCACCCCCCTTCTCTCTCTCTCACCCCCCACTTTCTCTCTCTCTCACCCCCCACTTCTCTCTCTCTCACTGGATGCATACTTGTCCCAGGCCAGCGACTTGTTGGATATTGAAGCCCTGGCCGAGGATGACCCCCCCCTCTCTCACCCCCCCCCCCCCCCCCCTCTCTCACCCCCCTTCTCTCTCTCTCTCTCACCCCCCACTTTCTCTCTCTCTCACTGGATGCATGCTTGTCCCAGGCCAGCGACTTGTTGGATATTGAAGCCCTGGCCGAGGATGACCCCCCCCCCCCCCTCCCTCTCTCACCCCCCTTCTCTCTCTCTCTCTCACCCCCCACTTTCTCTCTCTCACTGGATGCATACTTGTCCCAGGCCAGCGACTTGTTGGATATTGAAGCCCTGGCCGAGGATGCCCCCCCCCCCCCCGGAGATCGCACCTTCAAAAACAAGTCGACGATGATTCACTGAAAAGTGCAACCAGCTTCTAATGGGCTCAAGGTGGTTGTAAACCCTTCCATCGAAGTGACTGGCCTCAGGTGATACACAGAGATGAAACAAATCCTCCTACATAAGTTGTACCTGTTTTATCTGCAGTCTTCTCTTCTCTACAGTCATTCATAGTGCTGAGTTTATAAAGCTTGTCTGAGATATTAGGGGGAAAAAAGGGGCTGAGAGCTCAAGTTACACTCTGAGAGCCGATTGCAGAAAAGGACACGCCCCTTCCCCTCACTTTCACACAGGTACAGAGCTAAGGCTGTCAATCACAGGCTGCGTGTTGGAGCTCCCTCCCCTGTCACCTTTTTTTCCCTTCTTGGTGTCAGAAGTGACTCATAAAGATGGCCGAGGAAGACGCAGCAGAGAGAAATGACACTTAGTGCTCTGGACTGAGACAAGTACACACTATAGAGGGATGTGCTTTGTTCATGTCTGAGGTTTGCGGCTGCTTTAACAAATAACGGATACCTGTGTGACTGGGATCCGATGGAAGCTGCCACAGAAGTTTCAGGTCAATGACTTGGTGGATAAGTGTGTGGCCACCAATCGGCCGATTCGCCGGTTCTAATGATTGCAGCCGCCGACGTTCACCTGTTCCGGGTTGTCACTTTGTATCTTTCTTGTGTTGAACAGAAATCCACTTTTTTGGGGTAATTTTTGTGATGTGAGATGGGAAAATAATAAAAACTTTATATAAAAGAGAGATGAGTTGTGGAGAGTGCGCGGGTCCCATGGTAGGGCCGGCCCTGAGTGCGCGGGTCCCATGGTAGGGCCGGCCCTGAGTGTGCGGGTCCCATGGTAGGGCCGGCCCTGAGTGTGCGGGTCCCATGGTAGGGCCGGCCCTGAGTGTGCGGGTTCCAATGCTAGGGCCGGCCCTGAGTGTGCGGGTTCCAATGCTAGGGCCGGCCCTGAGTGTGCGGGTTCCAATGCTAGGGCCGGCCCTGAGTGTGCGGGTCCCATGGTAGGGCCGGCCCTGAGTGTGCGGGTCCCATGGTAGGGCCGGCCCTGAGTGTGCGGGTCCCATGGTAGGGCCGGCCCTGAGTGTGCGGGTCCCATGGTAGGGCCGGCCCTGAGTGTGCGGGTCCCATGGTAGGGCCGGCCCTGAGTGTGCGGGTTCCAATGCTAGGGCCGGCCCTGAGTGTGCGGGTTCCAATGCTAGGGCCGGCCCTGAGTGTGCGGGTTCCAATGCTAGGGCCGGCCCTGAGTGTGCGGGTCCCATGGTAGGGCCGGCCCTGAGTGTGCGGGTCCCATGGTAGGGCCGGCCCTGAGTGTGCGGGTCCCATGGCAGGGCCGGCCCTGAGTGTGCGGGTCCCATGGTAGGGCCGGCCCTGAGTGTGCGGGTCCCATGGTAGGGCCGGCCCCGAGTGTGCGGGTCCCATGGCAGGGCCGGCCCCGAGTGTGCGGGTCCCATGGCAGGGCCGGCCCCGAGTGTGCGGGTCCCATGGTAGGGCCGGCCCCGAGTGTGCGGGTCCCATGGTAGGGCCGGCCCCGAGTGTGCGGGTCCCATGGCAGGGCCGGCCCCGAGTGTGCGGGTCCCATGGCAGGGCCGGCCCCGAGTGTGCGGGTCCCATGGTAGGGCCGGCCCTGAGTGTGCGGGTCCCATGGTAGGGCCGGCCCTGAGTGTGCGGGTCCCATGGTAGGGCCGGCCCTGAGTGTGCGGGTCCCATGGTAGGGCCGGCCCTGAGTGTGCGGGTTCCAATGCTAGGGCCGGCCCTGAGTGTGCGGGTTCCAATGCTAGGGCCGGCCCTGAGTGTGCGGGTCCCATGGTAGGGCCGGCCCTGAGTGTGCGGGTCCCATGGTAGGGCCGGCCCTGAGTGTGCGGGTCCCATGGTAGGGCCGGCCCTGAGTGTGCGAGTCCCATGGTAGGGCCGGCCCTGAGTGTGCGGGTCCCATGGTAGGGCCGGCCCTGAGTGTGCGAGTCCCATGGTAGGGCCGGCCCTGAGTGTGCGGGTCCCATGGTAGGGCCGGCCCTGAGTGTGCGGGTCCCATGGTAGGGCCGGCCCTGAGTGTGCGGGTCCCATGGTAGGGCCGGCCCTGAGTGTGCGGGTCCCATGGTAGGGCCGGCCCTGAGTGTGCGGGTCCCATGGTAGGGCCGGCCCTGAGTGTGCGGGTCCCATGGTAGGGCCGGCCCTGAGTGCGCGGGTCCCATGGTAGGGCCGGCCCTGAGTGCGCGGGTCCCATGGTAGGGCCGGCCCTGAGTGCGCGGGTCCCATGGTAGGGCCGGCCCTGAGTGCGCGGGTCCCATGGTAGGGCCGGCCCTGAGTGCGCGGGTCCCATGGTAGGGCCGGCCCTGAGTGCGCGGGTCCCATGGTAGGGCCGGCCCTGAGTGTGCGGGTCCATGTGACGATCCCGACTGAAGAGCCGAACCAGTGGGAAGAAATCCCATTGGAATACAAATACCACAATGTTGGACCCGGATCTCTAAAGGAAGGAGAACGCCAAGTCAACTGGGGCGTTCCTGGGGGGTCCCCGGAGCAGTTGGGTGTGTGTGTGTGTGTGTATACAGGGCTTTTTTTCAGGGGGAACTTGGGGGAAATCAGTTCCACCACCTTTGGCTCAGACCCTTTGGAGCCTGCTCACCACAATCACTTGTAAACACAGAAGTCTGGTTTCTGTGTTTACAAGTGACAGCTCTGCACTCTGTGTGTAACCCCCTGAACTCTGCACTCTGTATGTGATGCAATCCTGGTATTTAATGTCCCTTCTACTGTTTGTGAAATCTGAACGGGGTCGTGGTTGAGTTCCTGCACCTATTTTCTGAGAAAAAAAGCTCTGTGTATGTATATACCGGTATATATATATTTCCCAACTTTTTGAGATGGGAAATTAGGGACACCTATCAGCAAAAGTATTACGGATATAGGACACACCCCTTTAACCACTTAACCCCCAGACCATATTGCTGGTCAAAGACCAGAGCACCTTTTGCGATTCGGCACTGCGTCGCTTTAACTGACAATTGCGCGGTCGTGCGACGTGGCTCCCAAACAAAATTGACGTTTCCCCCCCCCACAAATAGAGCTTTCTTTTGGTGGTATTTGATCACCTCTGCGGTTTTTATTTTTTGCGCTATAAACAAAAATAGAGCGACAATTTTGAAAAAAAAAGCAGTATTTTTTACTTTTTGCTATAATAAATATCCCCCAAAAATATATAACAATTTTTTTTCCTCAGTTTAGGCCGATACGTATTCTACTACATATTTTTGGTAAAAAAAAAATTGCAATAAGCGTTTCTTGATCGGTTTGCACAAAAGTGATAGCGTTTACAAAATAGGGGGTAGTTTTATAGCATTTTTTATTAATAATAATTTTTTTTACTAGTAATGGCGGCGATCTGCGATTTTTTTTTTTTTTTTTTTTATCGTGACTGCGACATTATGGCGGACACTTGACACCTTTTTGGGGCCATTGTAATTTTTACAGCGATTGGTGCTATAAATGCACTGATTACTGTGAAAATGTCACTGGCAGTGAAGGGGTTAACCACTAGGTGGCACTGTAGGGGGTTAAGTGTTCCCTAATGATTCTTACTGTAGGGGGCGTGGCTTGCTGTGACACATCACTGATCGTGTTCCAGATGACAGGGAACACGATCGGTGACAGTGTCACTAGGCAGAACGGGGAGATGTTGTGTTTACACTGACATCTCCCCGTTCCATGTCTCCGATCGCGGGTATGCCTGCGGCGATCGAGTCCGCGGGCGCGCTCACGGAGATTGTGACGCGCGCAACAAGCGCTTCTTAAAGGGGACGTACTTTTGTCTGCCCGTGCCGTGCTGCAGACGTATACCTGGTATACTGGTTAAAGAGAATATTGGACAGGGAGTTGTGGGAAAGAGGATTGGGCTTCGATCACATGGGAAAATGTATTCTGTGTCCAATGCAAGGGTGAGTTTCCCGGAACGGGATGTGCTGCGTGTGTCCCACCCCCTCCCCCGTAGAGCATGGCCTTGCGTAGGACATGGATCAAATCGCCTCGTCTGTTCCAGGACCTGATCCTCTTTCCCACAACTCCCCGCCCAATATTCTCTTCAATAATTGCCACCTTCTAAACCTTCATAAAGAATGATTTGTGAGCATCCGGAACGCGGCGGACGTACTTTTGGTCCCCCTTTTGTGACCAACACTGGACTCCTCCCCGATTTGTGGCGTTCTCCTCCTTTTATATATACAGTATCTCACAAAAGTAAGTACACCCCTCACATTTTTGTAAATATTTTCTTGTATCTTTTCATGTGACAACACTGAAGAAATGACACTTTGCTACAATGTTGTGTAGTGAGTGTACAGCTTGTATAACAGTGTACATTTGCTGTCCTCTCAAAAATAACTCAACACACAGCCATTAAAGCGGGGGTTCACCCTTAGAGGGCACTTTTTCCCCTTAGATTCCTGCTCGTTGTGTCTAGGGGAATCGGCTATTTGTATTAAAATATGTGCAGTACTTACCCGTTTACGAGATGCATCTTCTTCCGTCGCTTCAGGGTATGGGCTTCGGGAATGGGCGTTCCTTCTTGATTGACAGTCTTCCGAGAGGCTTCCGACGGTCGCATCCATCGCGTCACGATTTTCCGAAAGAAGCCGAACGTCGGTGCGCAGGCGCAGTATAGAGCCGCACCGACGTTCAGCTTCTTTCGGCTACGAGTGACGCGATATGGATGCGACCGTCGGAAGCCTCTCGGAAGACTGTCAATCAAGAAGGAACGCCCGCTCTCGAAGACCCATACCCAGAAGCGACGGAAGAAGATGCAGCTCGAAAACGGGTAAGTATGGCTCATATTTTAATACAAATAGCCGTCTCCCCTAGACCGAACGAGCAGGAATCTAGGGGGAGAAAATTTTTTTTTTTAGAAATGAGTGAACTCCCGCTTTAATGTCTAAACCACTGGCAACAAAAGTGAGTACACCCCTAAGGAAAAATGTCCAAAGTGTCAATATTTTGTCTGGCCGCCATTATTTTCCAGCACTGCCTTAACCCTCTTGGGCATGGAGGTCACCAGAGCTTCACAGGTTGTCACTGGAGTCCTCTTCCCCTCCTCCATGATGACATCACAGAGCTGGTGGATGTTGGAGACCTTGCGCTCCTCCACCTTCCGTTTGAGGATCCCCCACAGATGACAATAGGGTTTAGGTCTGGAGACATGCTTGGTCAGGCCATCACCTTTACCCTCAGCTTCTTTAGCAAGGCAGTGGTTATCTTGGAGGTGTATTTGGGGTCGTTATCATGTTGGAATACTGCCCTGCGGCCCAGTCTCTGAAGGGAGGGGGATCATGCTCTGCTTCAGTATGTCACAGTACATGTTGGCATTCATGGTTCCCTCAATGATCTGTAGCTCCCCAGTGCCGGCAGCACTCATGCAGAGCCAGACCATGACACTCCCACCACCATGCTTGACTGTAGGCAAGACACACTTGTCTTTGTCCTCCTCACCTGGTTACCACCACACACACTCGTTCAGCAGATCCCCAGATCATTAGTACCCCATTCAACAAATCCCTAGTCTATTAGTACTCATGTTAAGCAGATCCTATGCATAGTAGTAACCCCCAGCTTTGCTGATCCCCCCACTCAGTAGTAACCCCCAGCTTTGCCGATCCCCCCACTCAGTAGTAACCCCCAGCTTTGCCGATCCCCCCACTCAGTAGTAACCCCCAGCTTTGCCAATTCCCCCACTCAGTTGTAACCCCCCAGCTTTGCCGATTCCCCCACTCAGTTGTAACCCCCAGCTTTGCCGATTCCCCCACTTAGTAGTAACCCCCATCTTTGCTGATCCCCCACTCAGTTGTAACCCCCAGTTCTGCTGTTTCCCACCTCAGTAATAGGCGCCAGTTCTGCTGATCCCTCTGGCAAGCTGATCCTCCACTCTCTCTGGTCCTCGCTCACCTCCTGTTTTATATATCCCACTCTTCCTACCATGTGTGGCATTGCCAGTTTCTCCTGCTCCGGTCCCCCGGCATTGCTGATCCTCTGCCACTCAGTCCTCTCCGGTCACAGTCCACTATCGCATTCCCATGCTATACACCACATGTGCTGTCTGCTAATTGCTCTGCTTCCGTCCGGACCCCGCTCACCATCCTGCTGCTCCGCACTGCACACCAGATGCGACGTCTGCATCAGACACCCCCATCATTTATACACATGAACCGGAAGTGACTGATGACATCTTTCTGGTTTGCTTATTTGTTCCCCAGTGCATCTTGGAATATACCATGGCCCAGATTCAAGTAGAATTGCGCGATATTTGCGGGGGAGCAGGGCAACGATTTTGCCCTGCGCCCCCGCAAATATTTTGCGCTGCCCTCGATTCACGGAGCAGTAGCTCCGTGAATTGGGAGGGCGCGCCGGCAAATTTGCCCGGCGTAAGCGCGCGCAAGTTAAATGATCCCGCCGGGGGCGGGAATCATTTAAATTAGGCGCGCTCCCGCGCCGAGCGTACAGCGCATGCTCCGTCGGGAAACTTTCCCGACGTGCATTGCGGCAAATGACGTCGCAAGGACGTCATTAGCTTCTAAGTGAACGTGAATGGCGTCTTACGCAAACGCCGTGAAATTCAAATTTCACGGCGCGGGAAGGCCGGCTATACTTTAGCATTGGCTGCCCCTACTATTAGAAGGGGCAGCCTTGCGCTAAAAGTAGCCATACGGAAACTCCGTACCTGGCTTGCGTGGAGCCCGCGCAAGCTTGTGAATCAGTGGTAGTATGCAGTTTGCATACTACACGCTGATCACAATGGGAGCGGCCCCCGCAAGAATGCAGCCTAAAATCTGCGTGGCATAAGAGCCTTATGCCGCACAGATTTTAGCCTGCAGTCGGTGTAACGAGGTTCCTGAATCAGGAGCACTCGTTACACCGGAGCAAGTAAGCACTTGCGCTGCGTAACCTATGGTTGCGCGGGGGCAAGTGCTTCTTGAATCTGGGCCCATGTCTGCAATCCCTCCAAAGCAAAGCTGAATAAAAGCCTCTCAATAGCTTCAGGTGCTGTAAGTGAGCTTTGTCAGACTTCTATGGAGGCTTTGCCGTCACCTTGAAGCACCAAGAAGCAAATGCATGTAAACGAGACTGTAATGTAACCATTTTATGTAGTGACAGGTGAACCTGTCAGGGTTGGGTGCTCAGCCCTTCCTTCTCTGTGCTCAGCTGTCGGTTGCCAGTACTCATCGTTCCACAGTGGCTCATCTGGTGATCATCTCCTGCTAGTCAGTCAAGCCCACAGCCCCTCCTGGCTATTTAAATTGCCTGGTTCATTTCATCAATTGCCTTTGCCTTGGTCAACATATCTAGAGACTCTCTGCTGCTGTGTTCCTGTTGAAGACTTGCCTGGCTGACGTCCCTTCTGTTTCCTGATCCTGTCTGCTGCCTCTGACTTCCTGATTTTCTGGCTTGTTCCAACTACCCAATTTGGTTACCGAACCCTGGCTATGTTTTGACTAAGTTTACCAGTTATACCATTTTTTTAAAGGTGTGATTTTTACTGCATTTTCTGTCTCCATCTGTTTCATGGTTCTTGACAGAACCCCATTTGCGGCAACGGAACCGTTCAATGAAGTTCAACGCGCAATGAATTGGACCCCAGAGAATAACGCATACATACAAAAAAAGTTACTTTCAAATCTTACAAGGGTGCTTAACCACCGCCGCATGTACATATACATCCACAGAATGGCACGTACACCCGTATGTCCCTGCCTGGTCGGGGGGCCGATCTGGACCCCCCCCCAGTACATGCGGCGGTCGGAAATCGTGTGGGAGCGATCCGGGATGAGGGCGCGGCTATTCGTTTCTAGCCACCCCCTCGCGATCGCTCCCCGGAGCTGAACAACAAGGAGAGCCGTATGTAAACACAACTTCCCCGTGCTTCACTGTGGCGGCTGCATCGATCGAGTGATCCCTTTTATAGGGAGACACAATCGATGACGTCAGACCTACAGCCACACCCCCCTACAGTTGTAAACACACACTAGGTGAAACATAACTCCTTCAGCGCCCCCTGTGTTTAACTCCCAAACTGCAACTGTCATTTTCACAATAAGCAATGCAATTTAAATGCATTTTTTGCTGTGAAAATGACAATGGTCCCAAAAATGTGTCAAAAGTGTCCGAAGTGTCCGCCATAATGTCGCAGTCACAAATTTTTTTTTTTACTGATGGGACACACAGTCCCATCATGCCTCTGCCTTTGGGAGTCATGCTTGTAACTGTCAGCAGCTTGCAATGCCTCATGGGACTTGTAGTTCTGTAACAGCTGGAGGGCCACAGATTGAAGACCCATGACATAAGCCCTGTGTGCTCAAACTAAGGCCCTCCAGTTGTTCAGGAACTACAATTCCCATCATGTCTGTGAATGTCAGTGTGTTACAATGCCTCATGGGATGTGTAGTTCTACAACAGCTGGAGGGCCCTAGTTTGAGGATCCCTGGCTTATATGATCTAGCAGGTAGTTTTTTTTTTTTTTTTTTATAGCCTGCCATGGCTTTAAAGCGGGGGTTCACCCAAAAAAACAAGTATCTAACATTACATTCAGTATACCTCAAACATGTACAGTATGCCAATGTTTTTTTTGGGGGGGGGGGGGGGGGGTGTACATACGGTATTATCCTCCTGACTTCCGGGTACTCGCTCCCGGGGGAGTAGGCGTTCCTGTGCAGTGCCGCAATGTCATGTGGGACTTCACCCATATTATTGACGTGCCTGAGAAAGCTTTACGACTTTCCGAAAGTAGACGAACCGCGAGTCGGCTCTATACGGCGCCTGCGCAGTCAGCTCTACACGGCTCCTAGTCGGTGCTCAGGCGCCATATAGAGCCGATTCGCGGTTCGTCTAATTTCGGAAAGTCGTGACGCGCCTTATCCGCCGGGGGGAGTTTTTCTCAGGCACGTCAATCATATGGGCGAAGTCCCAGATGACATTGCGGCACTGCACAGGAATGCCCACTCCCGCGGGAGCGAGTACCCGGAAGCCGGGAGGAAAATACCGATAATACCATATGTACACCCCCCCCCCCCCAAAAAAAAAACACTGGCATACTGTACATGTTTGAGGTATACTGAATGTAATGTTATATACTTGTTTTTGGGTGAACCTCCGCTTTAAGAACAGGAGTGTCGGTGACGTCCATGCCGCTAACGTTATGGCAATGGTTAAAAAAAAAAATTGCACCTGCAGCACATCTTCCATGGACGCCAAATTATTTAAATTAGTGGCGCAGCTTTACAGCTTGGGGTGGGTGGAGCCATGGGATTTCTTACTTTTTATGCTATGAAAGCGAAGTCACCATCTGATCCGGCTACACGACTTTTATGAATGCTGTCGTTTATGCAACAGTATGGGAGGGGGGAGGGGAAGGTTTTGGCTTCACTCACACTTTAAATATTTACTGACAAAACACTTCCAACAATTTGATTCCCATCCATTTTTTTTTTTTTAAAGAACATTTCTTTACAGGGAAGTCGCCATTTTACATAAAGAGGCAAAAGCCGAGGCGAGAGTCGCATAGAAAAAAAAAAAAAAAGACAACTGACAAGGTACAAAAACGGGTTTACAGTAGAAGAAAAGATTTTTGTAATTTCTGCGTAGAAAGCGAACTGCGTCAGTGATCTCAAAAGGAGGACAGACATAGGCGATGGGCCGTTCTCTGGGCCGGGTGTACAGTTAGGCACAGTGGGACCCGGTGCCTACAGGAGACGAAGAGGGCGGCTTCTCCCTGCAGGTTAGTTGCAGTTCAGATTTTTTTCAGTAGAAATATTCATATAAGAAGTTTTTTATTCATACATTATCAGAAGATTCCGAAGCCGGACCAGGAAAATCAGGACATGTCCCATGTAAAAACAGTGATTCTGACAAAGGGGAGCCACTTAGGGCGCAAGTTGTGAGCGAACAGGTTTCAGCAATGAATATCTTTCCCTGGATGATCTACATCAGGGGTAGGCAACCTGGGGGCCACCCAGCTGTTGCAGAACTACAAGTCCCATCATGCCTCTGGGAGCAATCGTAACTGCTAGCCTTACAATGCCTCAGGGGAAATGTAGTTCCACAACAGCTGGAGGGCCCCAGGTTGCCTACCCCTGTTCTACATTATAAAGTGACATTGCTCATCTGCAAGGTGAGGGCCGACACCAGGGCTAGAGTCCTCCGAGATGGCCTGGGGCGAGGCTCACCAAGGAGGGCCGCCCCCTGGGGCGCAAGGCTCACCAAGGAGGGCCGCCCCCTGGGGCGCGAGGCTCACCAAGGAGGGCCGCGAGGCTCACCAAGGAGGGCCGCGAGGCTCACCAAGGAGGGCCGCCGCCTGGGGCGCGAGGCACACCAAGGAGGGCCGCCGCCTGGGGCGCGAGGCTCACCAAGGAGGGCCGCCGCCTGGGGCGCGAGGCTCACCAAGGAGGGCCGCCGCCTGGGGCGCGAGGCTCACCAAGGAGGGCCGCCGCCTGGGGCGCGAGGCTCACCAAGGAGGGCCGCCGCCTGGGGCGCGAGGCTCACCAAGGAGGGCCGCCGCCTGGGGCGCGAGGCTCACCAAGGAGGGCCGCCGCCTGGGGCGCGAGGCTCACCAAGGAGGGCCGCCCCCTGGGGCGCGAGGCTCACCAAGGAGGGCCGCCGCCTGGGGCGCGAGGCTCACCAAAGGAGGGCCGCCGCCTGGCGCGAGGCTCACCAAAGGAGGGCCGCCGCCTGGCGCGAGGCTCACCAAAGGAAGGCCGCCGCCTGGCGCGAGGCTCAACAAGGAGGGGCCGCCGCCTGGCGCAAGGCTCAACAAGGAGGGGCCACCGCCTGGCGCAAGGCTCAACAAGGAGGGGCCACCGCCTGGCGCGAGGCTCAACAAGGAGGGGCAGCCGCCTGTGTAGGTAAGAGTGCAAAAAAAAGGATTCCCTGTGAACCTTAAAAAAAAAAATAGATATTAAAATAGGTCCTTCGGCCCACCCCTCTCCCAGATTTGTAAATTTCCTCCATCCGCAGGTGCAGTCTGGGGGGAGGGGTCTAAGTGTCAATCAGCTGAAGTCTGCTAATCCGATTGGAGGCTTTGGTGAAGGACTGGTGACGATTGCAGAGCACAGCCAGGCATATGGGAATTATACAGTAGCCCACGGTGCGGGGGTCGGCCCTGGTGCAGGAATAAAGGAAGAGGAACACCTGGAAGTAGGGCAGCAGGAAGAAGGCGGCCCAGAGCCAGAAGGGCAGAGAGAGGAGCCGCGTCATTAGGGAGTGCGTCCACGAGGCCTCGCCGATCTCCTGGCGCTGCGGCTTCACCTGGACGTGCTCCAGGGCCAGCCTGTTGTACGTGTCGTTGATCTCAAAGACGTAGTAGAAGGCGGCAGCGCTGGCGAGGAGGTAGAGGCCGACTCCAATCCATCCCATCCTCTGTCGAAAGTTCATCATTCTCCATGCTCTGCGTCTGCGGGAACAGAAACAGAGGATTATCAGACAGCGCTATACCATTACCCACAATCCCTCAGCCTGAAATTCTTTCAAGTTTCCCACATTTAGTCATGTTACAACCAAAAACGTCAATGTATTTTATTGGGATTTTATGTGACGGACCAACACAAAGTGTCACATAATTGTGAAGTGGAAGGAAAATGATAAACGTTTTTTACAAATAAATATGTGAAAAGTGTGGGGGGTACATTTGTATGGCGCAGTGTTAGTTTTCTGCCACACATATAGCTAGATTCACAAAGCGTTACGCCGGCGTATCAGTAGATACGCCGTCGTAACTGAATCGACACCGTCGTAAATGTAAGCGTATTCTGGAAACCAGATACGCTTACATTAGGCTAAGATACGAGCGGCGTAAGTCTCCTACGCCGTCGTATCTTTGGGTGCATATTTACGCTGGCCGCTAGGTGGCGCTCCCATCGTTTCCCGCGTCGAATATACAAATGAGCAAGATACGCCGATTCACGAACATACGTGCGCCCGTCGCAATTAGTTACGCCGTTTACGTAAGAGATACGCCGGCGTAAAGATAAAGCTGCTCCCTAGGTGGCACAGCCCATGCAAGGTATGGACGTCGGAACAAGCCTATCTTTTTACGTCGTTTGCGCAAGTGGTACGCGAATAGGGCTGTGCGTAAGTTACGTTCACGTCCTAGGCAGTGTTCGACGTATCTTAGGCATTCTATCCGACGCATGCGCACTGGGATACATCCACGTACGGCGCATTCGCCATTCGTTAAAAACGTCAATCACGTCAGGTCACGAATCATTTACATAAAACACGCCCCCGTTCCTTATTTGAATTAGGCGCGCTTAGGCCGGCCCATTTACGCTACGCCGCTGTAACTTAGGAGGCAAGTGCTTTGTGAATACAGCACTTGCCTCTCTGACTTACGGCGGCGTAGCGTAAAGACGATACGCTACGCCGGGTCAAAATTAAGCCGCCCTACCTGAATCTGGCCCATAGTGTGTTGCTTTTAGGCCAAAAAGTTCAATTTTGGTCTCATCTGACCGGAGCACCTTCTTCCACATGTTTGCTGTGTCCCCTCCCCCACATGGCTTCTCACAAACTAAAAATGTGACTTCTTTCACCAATGTCTTTCTTCTTGTCACTCTTCCATAAAGGGCAGATTTGTGGAGAGACGACTAATAGTTGTCCTGTGGACAGATTCTCCCACCTGAGCTGTGGATCTCTGCAGCTCCTCCAGAGTTACCATGGACCTCTTGGCTGCCTCTCTGATGAATGCTCTCCTTGCCCGACCCGGTCAGTTTAGGTGGACGGCCATGTCTTGGTAGGTTTTCAGTTGTGCCATACTCTTTCCATTGTCAGAAGATGGATTGAACAGAAGCTCCGTGAGATGTTCAAAGCTTGGGATATTATTTTATAACCCAACCCTGCTTTATACTTCTCCACAACTTTATCCCTGACCTGTCTGGTGTGTTCCTTGGCCTTCATGATGCTGTTTGTTCACTAAGGTTCTCTAACAAACCTCTGAGGGCTTCACAGAACAGCTGTATTTATACTGAGATTTAATGACACACAGGTGGACTCTATTTACTAATTAGGTGACTTCTGAAGTCGATTGGTTCCACTAGATTTTAGTTAGGGGGATCAGAGTAAAGGGGGCTGAATACAAATGTACCCCCCACACTTTTCACATATTTGTAAAAAATGATGAAAACCATTGATCATTTTCCTCCCACTTCACAATTACGTGCCACTTTGTGTTGGTCCATCACATAAAATACATTTACATTTTTGTCTGTAACATAACAAAATGTGGAAAATGTCAAGGGGTATGAATACTTTTTCAAGGCACTGTAATTGGCATAGCGGGTGCACAGACATGGGAGTGCCCCTGCTGGGGAGGTTGGTTCAGTAAAGTGAACCTGTCACCTTGCCCCCCATGTGGACAAAGCACAGGTCCTCTTTAACCACTTAAATGCCCGCCGCATGCTTATTTACGTCCACAGAATGGCACGTACAGGCAGATGGGCGTATATATACGTCCCTGCCTTCTAGCGGGTGGGGGGGTCCGATCGGGACCCTCTCCGCTGCGTGCGGCTTACCTCGGGGAGCGATCCGGGCCAACGGCGTGGCTATTCGTTTATAGTCACTCCATCGCGATCGCTCCCCGGAGCTGAAGAACGGGGAGAGCCGTATGTAAACATGGCTTCCCCGTGCTTCACTGTGGCGGCGTATCAATCGAGTGATCCCTTTTATAGGGAGACTCGATCGATGACGTCAGACCTACAGCCACACCCCCCTACAGTTGTAAACACACACTAGGTGAACCCTAACTCCTACAGCGCCCCCTGTGGTTAACTCCCAAACTGCAACTGTCATTTTCACAATAAACAATGCAATTGAAATGCATTTTTTGCTGTGAAAATGACAATGGTCCCAAAAATGTGTCAAAATTGCCCGAAGTGTCCGCCATAATGTCGCAGTCACGAAAAAAAACGCTGATCACCGCCAATAGTAGTAAAAAAAAAAAAAAAAATTTATAAAAATGCAATAAAACTATCCCCTATTTTGTAAACGCTATACATTCTACTAAACCAATCGATAAACACTTATTGCGATTTTTTTTACCAAAATTAGGTAGAAGAATACGTATCGGCCTAAACTGAGGGGAAAAAAAATTTCATATATGTTTTTGGGGGATATTTATTACAGCAAAAAGTAAAAAATATTGCATTTTTTTCAAAATTGTCGCTCTTTTTTTTTTTTTTAGCGCAAAAAATAAAAACCGCAGAGGTGATCAAATACCACCAAAAGAAATCTCTATTTGTGGGGAAAAAAGGACGCCAATTTTGTTTGGGAGCCACGTCGCACGACCGCGCAATTGTCTGTTAAAGCGACGCAGTGCTGAATCGCAAAACCTGGCCTGGGCCTTTAGCTGCATTTTGGTCCGGGGCTTAAGTGGTTAAAGAAGCCCATTCCAAATTGGGGGTCACAGCGCCCCCCCACAAAGCAGATCCATATCAGAGTGTAAAGCCTGACCTCAGCAGTCAGAGACAGGATGCGTCTGTCATCTCTGCTTCTCGTGAGCCGCGGAGTCACATGACCTCCAGCAGTCACATGGCGTAACGACTCGTCTTGCAAGAAGGAAAGTTTATCCGGATCATCGCAGATCTAATCTCAGCGCCAACGGACACATGAGAAACTAACTGAGCTGTGTGCGGGGGAGGGGTGGGACTTCATCTTCATATATTACTTTGCTTCAGTAAAATTTCCTTTTTTGGCATCTTTTGCGTTTTCAGTGTCTGATGGAGAGTCTCGCTTCTCTGCCACCAAAATTTGACTCTTTCACTGCCGGGGCCCTTTTTTGCACGTGTTTACATTTTTTTTAGACCTGAATACAGTTGCAATAAAAAGTATGTGAACCCTTTTGGAATGATATGGATTTCTCATAAAATGTGATCCGATCTTCATCTAAGTCACAACAATAGACAATCGCAGTCGGCTTACACTAATAACACACAAAGAATTACATGTTTTTATTGAACACACCAGTGCCAGTGAGAGTGAAAATGCCCAACATCAGTGGGAGTCTCAGGATTGGTGGTGCTTTGGAGTAAATAAAATAGCTCTCGAGGAGTGACTCATCGTTGGGTGCCAATGGGGGAGCGGCGCCCCGTCGTTGGGTGCCAAGGGGAGGGGGGGAGCGGCGCCCCGTCTTTGGGTGCCAAGGGGAGGGGGGGAGCGGCGCCCCGTCTTTGGGTGCCAAGGGGAGATGGGAGGGAGCCCCATTGTTGGGTGCCAAGGGGGGATGGGAGGGAGCCCCATCGTTGGGTGCCAAGGGGGGATGGGAGGGAGCCCCATCGTTGGGTGCCAAGGGGGGATGGGAGGGAGCCCCATTGTTGGGTGCCAAGGGGGGATGGGAGGGAGCCCCATCGTTGGGTGCCAAGGGGGGATGGGAGGGAGCGGCGCCCCATCGCTGGGTGCCAAGAAGGGGGGGGGGGGGGTCACAAAAAACAGATAAAGCAAACAAAGGGCCACATCTGGCCCGCGGGCTGCAAGTTTAAGACCCCTGGGTTAGAGTTTACTGTGAATAATAAGCCTAGCCCCTATATGATGCATCTATTGGTGACAGGTTCTCTTTAATGAGACATCAGGGGGTGTAAAAAGACAACGCACCTGACCTCTAAAGAAGCTAACGACGCACGGATCGCACTTGATTAGCTTCTCAGGGACAGAGACGTTTTACAATGTTGCTTCCGGGGTCATTAGTAGGAAGTGGGAGATCAGCGAATGAAGGTTTGACGATCTCCCTTCCCTCTAATCAGAAGCACTCGCCATACCGGTCCCGAGTCCGCCGATGGGCGTGTGGGGTCTGGGAAATACAGTGGCGGGCACACGCGGGGCAGAGGACCCGATGTGGAGGTGATCCGAGCGGGGGCGGTACACGAGATCGTGTCACCATGTGAGTCTCCACCCTATACTCACCTTGGCAGCGCTCGCTCCTTTCTCCTCCGTATTGTGTCAGGTGCCAGGGGGGGAGTCATGTGACACTGCTGGAGGTTAGTGATTGGCTGCCACGTGTGAGAACTGGCACAGCAGAGTACGGTCACACAGCCCGGTCGCCGTCTGCAGCACAGGAAGGAACGGTGAGGGAATGCTGCGACTAGATCCCGTCTCCTGGTACAGGTAAGGGGGACGCCGTCTCTTTAAAAAGAGAACCTGCGATTTCCATACTCAGCACCATGAAACAGGTTCTCTTTATATCAGAACTCCTGTCCCCCGTCAGCACACTGTACAGGAGGGGCCCCTGCTCTCTGTCGAGGGAGAACTGATACAAATGGGGCCACCAGATCATCACTGATCTGTTTGTGGAAGCAGCGCTCACTCTGCAGAGGTCCACCCCCCCCCCCCCCCCCTCAAGAATGAAATCCAGAGCTCTCCAACCAGCCACAAGGTTTGCTGATCAGAGAGCTCTGGATCTCATTCTCAGGGAGGTTCCACAAGGCCCAACGTGGACCCATCTGGATCGGTCATCTCCTCAGGGGGGGGGCCCGCCTGGAATGGTCACCTCCTCGGGGGGGTGGGCCAGTCTGGATCGGTCACCTCCTCAGGGGGGGGGGGGGCGTCTGGAATGGTCATCTCCTCAGGGGGGGGGCCCGTCTGGAACAGTCACCTCCTCGGGGGGCCAGTCTGGATTGGTCACCTCCTCGGGGAGGGCGGCAGTCTGGATTGGTCACCTCCTCGGGGGGCCCATCTGGATCGCTGACCTCCTCGGGGGGGCCCATCTGGATCGCTGACCTCCTCGGGGGGGCCCCCATCTGGATCGCTGACCTCCTCGGGGGGCCCCAGTCTGGATCGGTCACCTCCTCGGGGGGGGGGCCATCTGGATCGCTGACCTCCTCGGGGGGGCCCCCATCTGGATCGATGACCTCCTCGGGGGGCCCATCTGGATCGATGACCTCCTCGGGGGGCCCATCTGGATCGATGACCTCCTCGGGGGGCCCATCTGGATCGATGACCTCCTCGGGGGGCCCATATGGATCTCTGACCTCCTCGGGGGGCCCATCTGGATCGCTGACCTCCTCGGGGGGCCCATCTGGATCGCTGACCTCCTCGGGGGGCCCATCTGGATCGCTGACCTCCTCGGGGGGCCCATCTGGATCGCTGACCTCCTCGGGGGGCCCATCTGGATCGCTGACCTCCTCGGGGGGGGGGGGGCAGTCTGGATCGGTCACCTCCTCGGGGGGGGGGGCAGTCTGGATCGGTCACCTCCTCGGGGGGCCCATCTGGTCCTCCCCTGGAAGTGAGAGGTCCCCCCCCCATGGATCAGAGGTGTCACTCGGTACAGAAGATCATACAATCTGATTGCATCATGTGTGGGGAGCTGAAAGCTGATTGGCTGCCAAATGTCAACTCCAGCCACCCCTCCCCCTCCTCCGCACACAGCCCCCTTCACCCCTTACCTGTCTCTCGCGCTCTCGGTGCCCCTCAGCCGGTGTCTCCGCACTTCCCTCTCATCTCTGCCCTCATGGGAACTTCCCAGACCCAGACCGGAAGCGGCTGACCCGCACCGGCCATCTTTACTGCGGGCGGAACAACCTCCGCCATTCTCTGGGCGGAGACCAGCTCAGGAAGAACAATGGTCCCTGGACACAGGCGACCACGCCTTCCTTCGCCCTTCACCAAAATGGCGTCCTATGTTTCCAGGCTGTAGAGTGTTTAGCGGAAGTGACGTAACGGGTGGGAATGTGACATTACAGCGGCTGAGGCCTCTCCCGTGGGGAAGATGAGATACTTCCGGGGTCTCTGTGTGTAGTTTGTATTCAGATTGAAGCTGATGGACATTCTTAGGTAATGACCCGCCCCCCCCCCATGTGTACAATACAAATGACCTTATACAGGTTCTCCTCATACCAAACTGTATGAGGATTTACTCAGAGAGCTGTGTACTTCTGATTGGCTGAGCGCTGTCACATGATCCTCCAAAACCGGAAATACTGGGCTTTTCTCGCAACATAGGGGGCGGGGATTACCTATTACAATGTCTTGTGCTGCAGAACACAGCTCCCTCTACTGGTGACTCTACAGAGCTCCCTCTACTGGTGACCCTACAGAGCTCCCTCTACTGGTGACAGTACAGAGCTCCCTCTACTGGTGACCCTACAGAGCTCCCTCTACTGGTGACTGTACAGAGCTCCCTCTACTGGTGACCCTACAGAGCTCCCTCTACTAGTGACCCTACAGAGCTCCCTCTACTAGTGACCCTACAGAGCTCCCTCTACTGGTGACCCTACAGAGCTCCCTCTACTGGTGACCCTACAGAGCTCCCTCTACTGGTGACCGTACAGAGCTCCATCTACTGGTGACTGTACCGAGCTCCCTCTACTGGTGACTGTACAGAGCTCCCTCTACTGGTGACTGTACAGAGCTCCCTCTACTGGTGACCCTACAGAGCTCCCTCTACTGGTGACTGTACAGAGCTCCCTCTACTGGTGACTGTACAGAGCTCCCTCTACTGGTGACCCTACAGAGCTCCCTCTACTGGTGACCGTACAGAGCTCCCTCTACTGGTGACTGTACAGAGCTCCCTCTACTGGTGACTCTACAGAGCTCCCTCTACTGGTGACCCTACAGAGCTCCCTCTACTGGTGACTGTACAGAGCTCCCTCTACTGGTGACCCTACAGAGCTCCCTCTACTGGTGACCGTACAGAGCTCCATCTACTGGTGACTGTACAGAGCTCCCTCTACTGGTGACTGTACAGAGCTCCCTCTACTGGTGACCCTACAGAGCTCCCTCTACTGGTGACTGTACAGAGCTCCCTCTACTGGTGACTGTACAGAGCTCCCTCTACTGGTGACCCTACAGAGCTCCCTCTACTGGTGACCGTACAGAGCTCCCTCTACTGGTGACTGTACAGAGCTCCCTCTACTGGTGACTACAGAGCTCCCTCTACTGGTGACTGTACAGAGCTCCCTCTACTGGTGACTACAGAGCTCCCTCTACTGGTGACTACAGAGCTCCCTCTACTGGTGACTGTACAGAGCTCCCTCTACTGGTGACTGTACAGAGCTCCCTCTACTGGTGACTGTACAGAGCTCCCTCTACTGGTGACCCTACAGAGCTCCCTCTACTGGTGACTGTACAGAGCTCCCTCTACTGGTGACTACAGAGCTCCCTCTACTGGTGACCCTACAGAGCTCCCTCTACTGGTGACTGTACAGAGCTCCCTCTACTGGTGACTGTACAGAGCTCCCTCTACTGGTGACTGTACAGAGCTCCCTCTACTGGTGACCCTACAGAGCTCCCTCTACTGGTGACCCTACAGAGCTCCCTCTACTGGTGACCTACAGAGCTCCCTCTACTGGTGACCCTACAGTGCTCCCTCTACTGGTGACTGTACAGAGCTCCCTCTACTGGTGACTGTACAGAGCTCCCTCTACTGGTGACTCTACAGAGCTCCCTCTACTGGTGACCCTACAGAGCTCCCTCTACTGGTGACCCTACACAGCTCCCTCTACTGGTGACTCTACAGAGCTCCCTCTACTGGTGACTGTACAGAGCTCCCTCTACTGGTGACCGTACAGAGCTCCCTCTACTGGTGACCGTACAGAGCTCCCTCTACTGGTGACCTTACAGAGCTCCCTCTACTGGTGACTGTACAGAGCTCCCTCTACTGGTGACTGTACAGAGCTCCCTCTACTGGTGACTGTACAGAGCTCCCTCTACTGGTGACCCTACAGAGCTCCCTCTACTGGTGACCCTACAGAGCTCCCTCTACTGGTGACCCTACAGAGCTCCCTCTACTGGTGACCGTACAGAGCTCCCTCTACTGGTGACCGTACAGAGCTCCCTCTACTGGTGACCCTACAGAGCTCCCTCTACTGGTGACCCTACAGAGCTCCCTCTACTGGTGACCCTACAGAGCTCCCTCTACTGGTGACCCTACAGAGCTCCCTCTACTGGTGACTCTACACAGCTCCCTCTACTGGTGACCCTACAGAGCTCCCTCTACTGGTGACTCTACAGAGCTCCCTCTACTGGTGACTCTACAGAGCTCCCTCTACTGGTGACCCTACAGAGCTCCCTCTACTGGTGACTGTACAGAGCTCCCTCTACTGGTGACCCTACAGAGCTCCCTCTACTGGTGACTCTACAGAGCTCCCTCTACTGGTGACTGTACAGAGCTCCCTCTACTGGTGACCCTACAGAGCTCCCTCTACTGGTGACCCTACAGAGCTCCCTCTACTGGTGACCCTACAGAGCTCCCTCTACTGGTGACCCTACAGAGCTCCCTCTACTGGTGACCCTACAGAGCTCCCTCTACTGGTGACCCTACAGAGCTCCCTCTACTGGTGACCCTACAGAGCTCCCTCTACTGGTGACCCTACAGAGCTCCCTCTACTGGTGACTGTACAGAGCTCCCTCTACTGGTGACCCTACAGAGCTCCCTCTACTGGTGACTCTACAGAGCTCCCTCTACTGGTGACTATACAGAGCTCCCTCTACTGGTGACTGTACAGAGCTCCCTCTACTGGTGACTGTACAGAGCTCCCTCTACTGGTGACTGTACAGAGCTCCCTCTACTGGTGACTGTACAGAGCTCCCTCTACTGGTGACTCTACAGAGCTCCCTCTACTGGTGACCCTACAGAGCTCCCTCTACTGGTGACCCTACAGAGCTCCCTCTACTGGTGACTCTACAGAGCTCCCTCTACTGGTGACTGTACAGAGCTCCCTCTACTGGTGACCCTACAGAGCTCCCTCTACTGGTGACCCTACAGAGCTCCCTCTACTGGTGACTCTACAGAGCTCCCTCTACTGGTGACTCTACAGAGCTCCCTCTACTGGTGACCCTACAGAGCTCCCTCTACTGGTGACTGTACAGAGCTCCCTCTACTGGTGACTGTACAGAGCTCCCTCTACTGGTGACTCTACAGAGCTCCCTCTACTGGTGACCCTACAGAGCTCCCTCTACTGGTGACCCTACAGAGCTCCCTCTACTGGTGACTGTACAGAGCTCCCTCTACTGGTGACCCTACAGAGCTCCCTCTAACGGTGACCGTACAGAGCTCCCTCTACTGGTGACTCTACAGAGCTCCCTCTACTGGTGACCCTACAGAGCTCCCTCTACTGGTGACTCTACAGAGCTCCCTCTACTGGTGACCGTACAGAGCTCCCTCTACTGGTGACCCTACAGAGCTCCCTCTACTGGTGACCGTACAGAGCTCCCTCTACTGGTGACCCTACAGAGCTCCCTCTACTGGTGACCCTACAGAGCTCCCTCTACTGGTGACCCTCCAGAGCTCCCTCTACTGGTGACCCTACAGAGCTCCCTCTACTGGTGACCCTACAGAGCTCCCTCTACTGGTGACCCTACAGAGCTCCCTCTACTGGTGACTCTACACAGCTCCCTCTACTGGTGACCCTACAGAGCTCCCTCTACTGGTGACCCTACAGAGCTCCCTCTACTGGTGACCGTACAGAGCTCCCTCTACTGGTGACCCTACAGAGCTCCCTCTACTGGTGACCCTACAGAGCTCCCTCTACTGGTGACTCTACAGAGCTCCCTCTACTGGTGACTGTACAGAGCTCCCTCTACTGGTGACCCTACAGAGCTCCCTCTACTGGTGACTCTACAGAGCTCCCTCTACTGGTGACTCTACAGAGCTCCCTCTACTGGTGACCCTACAGAGCTCCCTCTACTGGTGACCCTACAGAGCTCCCTCTACTGGTGACCCTACAGAGCTCCCTCTACTGGTGACTCTACAGAGCTCCCTCTACTGGTGACTGTACAGAGCTCCCTCTACTGGTGACTCTACACAGCTCCCTCTACTGGTGACCCTACAGAGCTCCCTCTACTGGTGACCGTACAGAGCTCCCTCTACTGGTGACTGTACAGAGCTCCCTCTACTGGTGACCGTACAGAGCTCCCTCTACTGGTGACTGTACAGAGCTCCCTCTACTGGTGACCCTACAGAGCTCCCTCTACTGGTGACCCTACAGAGCTCCCTCTACTGGTGACCGTACAGAGCTCCCTCTACTGGTGACTCTACAGAGCTCCCTCTACTGGTGACTGTACAGAGCTCCCTCTACTGGTGACTCTACAGAGCTCCCTCTACTGGTGACTGTACAGAGCTCCCTCTACTGGTGACTGTACAGAGCTCCCTCTACTGGTGACCCTACAGAGCTCCCTCTACTGGTGACTGTACAGAGCTCCCTCTACTGGTGACAGTACAGAGCTCCCTCTACTGGTGACCCTACAGAGCTCCCTCTACTGGTGACTGTACAGAGCTCCCTCTACTGGTGACTGTACAGAGCTCCCTCTACTGGTGACCCTACAGAGCTCCCTCTACTGGTGACCCTACAGAGCTCCCTCTACTGGTGACTGTACAGAGCTCCCTCTACTGGTGACTCTACAGAGCTCCCTCTACTGGTGACTGTACAGAGCTCCCTCTACTGGTGACTGTACAGAGCTCCCTCTACTGGTGACCCTACAGAGCTCCCTCTACTGGTGACTGTACCGAGCTCCCTCTACTGGTGACTGTACAGAGCTCCCTCTACTGGTGACACTTCTGATAGGGAATGTCACCAACAGGAGTGAATAAGAGAAGCTGATAGTCTGGGTGTACATACACTGCAAGGATACCTAAATACTTCACTGTCTGTAGTCTGACCACAGGGACATTTTATAATGAAAACTTACAGGGACATAAAAAAAAACTGTCCCTGTCAGGACCCCCTTCAATACCAGGCACTCCCCTCCCCCTTCCTGCCCAGGCCAATTTTTATTTTTCAGCGCTCTCACACTTTAAATGACAATTGCGCCGTCATGCAACGCTGTACCCAAATGACATTTTTATCATTTTTTTCCCACATAGAGCTTTCTTTTGGTGATATGTCCTCACCACTGAGGTTTCTTTTATTTTAATTTTGCTAAATAAACAAAAAAAAAAAAGAGCAAAAAATGTTCAAATATATGTGTTTTCTTAGTTACTGTTATAACATTTTGCAAATAAATCATCTCTCTTCATAAATTTAGCCCAAAATGTATCCGGCTACATTTCTTTGGTGAAAATAATAACCCAAATCAGTGTATATTATTTAGTCTCTAGTAAAGTTATAGAGTCCGCAAACTATGATATATATATATATGAAAATTGACCATTCCTGATGTACTGACAGGTGATATCATCTCTTGAGGCACAAAAATGCCAAGACAGTTCAAATACCCCCAAATGACCCTTTTTTTGGAAAGTAGCCAGTCCAAGGTATTTAGTAAGAGGCATGACAAGTTTTTTTGAAGTTGTATTTGTTTGTTTTTTTACATACTGTCATCATTGCAGTACAGCGTCATTATATAACCAGTATGGAGGTGATCAGGGACACTGACTGCTGACAGTATGTAAAAAAAAATATATATATATATATATATATATATATATATATATATAGAGAGAGAAGGAGGAGGGGAGGAGCTGGAAGCCGCCATGGAGGAGAGGACAAGGAGCCGCTGCACCACACTGCCTGCTGCCTGCCACGATGTGGTAAGTGCCGGACCGACCATCAAACAGCGGAGGGGGGGGGGGGGGGGGTGTGGGTGGTTGTTTGCTGTCATTCAAAAAAAAAAAACACCAGCCACTGGCGATTTGTGATTGGCCACAACTAATCAAATGGTACAGATGGGCTGTGATTGGCCCTGTCTGTACCATGTGATTGTACCATCAATCACAGCTAGCAACACAATTGTACAGAACCATAGCTCCCAACTGTACCTGATTTGGAGGGACTGTCCCTGATTTGGAGAAATGTCCCTGATTTGGAGGGACTGTCCCTGATTTCGAGCAATGTCCCTCTGTCCCTCATTCCCCATCATTCATCCCTCATTTTGGTCTGATCTATATAGTTGTATATAAAATGCACTTTTTTATCTATCAAAAAGTGTTTGCCAGCGCTAAACCTTTCATTGGATTTCTAAATTGCTGCATTTGTAAATTCTAAAAGCCAATATAAAGGAAAAAATAAAAAGCACCAAACCAATCTTGTTTTTTTGTATAATTCTCCTAAAGGGGGTGTGGCAAGGGGGTGTGTCCTATGCCTGCATACGTTTTGCTAAAAGCTGTCCCTCATTCCCATCTCATAAAGTTGGGAGGTATGCAGAACGAATGGCGTGAATCAAAGCCAATTATTGTTTACAATTGTCATGTGAGCTGCTATGATTGGTCACAGCGATCACATTGTGCCGACCAGTCATAGAAGATAGTTACAGGGCTCCGGGAGTAATTCGCAGTAAAACTCAATACATTCAGCCTCATTGCACCCCCAAATCTGGCCCATGAGTCAGGTATTGGATGCTTCCATCAGAGGCTTCTGCAACCGGTTCCCTTTAATATTCTTTGATCCATTTAAAGACTGGGGGGGGGGGTTTGATTTGATTTGGGATGAGATGTGACAGAAGAGCCCAGAAATGTCCAATTCATTTATAATTTTAGCAAATTATTGTGGCAGCTGTCATTTCAAGTCTCACCCTTAGAGGGCAGCATTGTCCTGATAATACAAATGTAGTAACAGTGATAGTGTCAATGGTGACCTCTAGTGGTAAAAATTGATATGACTTCTGGCTGGTTTAAACTCATTGGGGTGGATTCAGGTAGGGGCGCGCACTACTACGGAGGCGCAGCGTACCGTTTTTACGCTACGCCTCCGTAAATTACTTGCGCTACGCTTCATTCACGAAGCAGTAGCTCCGTAATTTGCGTGTGCGCTCCCTAAAACTGCCCGGCGTAAGCACACGTAATTTAAATGAGCGCGTAGGGGGCGTGGATCATTTAAATTAGGCGCGTTACCGCGCCGAACGTAGTGCGCATGCTCCGTCGAGAAACTTTCCCGACGTGCATTGCGGCAAATGACGTCGCAAGGACGTCATTTGCTTTAACGTGAATGTAAATGGAGTCCAGCGCCATTCACGAATCACTTACGCAAACAACGTAATTTTCAAACATCGCGACGCGGGAACGACGGGTATACTTAGCATTGGCTGCCCCTGCTAATAGCAGGAGCAGCCTTACGCGGAACCCGACGAACGCAAACGACGTAAAATGCGAACGCAGGGCGCGCGTACGGTTGTGAATCGGCGTGAGTATGCAATTTGCATACTCTCTACGCTGACCACTACAGGAACGCCACCTAGCGGCCAGCGTAAGAATGCAGCCTAAGATACGACGGCATAAGGAGCCTTATGCCAGTCATATCTTAGGCTGCAGTCGGCGTATCGAGCTTTCTGAATACAGAAAAGTCGTTACGCCGGCGCAACTCAGCAATTATGCTGCGTATATATGGATACGCAGACGCAATTGCTTTCTGAATCCACCCCATTCTTTCATATGAGGGTTGCTATTGTTTACCTACTTTATCTGCATGGCTATTTATCTGACCAACCTGTCTTCAATCCAGAACAAGTAGGTGGGCAAAGCCAGTTACAGTAAAGTCAGTAGTTATTATTTTCTGGGTAAGTGACTCCAAATCCTGACACAAGAGAGCAGGGCCCCCATCAGGAATGATGGGGCCCCTTACACAGCTTCAGGCATGGGCCCTCCTGGAGCAGAGAATCGGGGGGCCGCCGCAAGTTGAGGAGCGGTGGTGCCACAAATTGGGGGGTGGTTGCCCTGGGGACCTCGGTGCCCTTTACAAAAAAATAAATAAAAATAAAAAAAATGTAAAAGAATTATAAAAAAAAGGGGGGTAGCCATCTGGGGCCCGGGGGTCCCCTGGGCCTTTTAATAGAAAGAAATAGAAAATATATATATAAAAAAAGGAGAGTTTGCCACCTGGGGTCCTGAGGACCTCTGGGCCCTTTAATAAAAAGATAAAAATAAATATAAAAAAAATATATAAAAAAAGGGGTGTAGCCATCCGGGGCCCTGGGGACTTCTGGGCCCTTTAATAAATAAATAAATAAATATATATATATATATATATATATATATAAATTATTATTTTTTTATAAAAAAAAATTATAAAAAAAAGGGGGGGGGGTTGCCATCCGGGGCCCTGGGGACTTCTGGGCCCTTTAATAAATATATATATATATATATATATATATATATATATATATATATATAAATTATTATTTTTTTATAAAAAAAAAAAAAATTATAAAAAAAAGGGGGGGGGGGTTGCCATCCGGGGCTCTGGGGACCTCGGGCCCTTTAATAAAAAGAAATAGAAAAATAAATATATAAATAAAAGGGGGGTTTGCCAATCCGGGGCCCTGGGGACTTCTGGGCCCTTTAATAATAAAAAAATATATATATTATAAAAAAAATTTTTAAAATGTTATTAAATTTTTTTTTCTTTTTTTTTATAAAAAAAGGGGGGGGAGTTGCCATCCGGGGGTCTGGGGACCTCGGGCCCTTTAATAAAAAGAAATAGAAAAAAAATTGGTTGTAAACCCTTCCATAGACCCAGTGAATTGACTGGCCTCAGGTGATACGCAGAGAGGAAACAAATCCTCCTACATAAGTTGTACCTGTTTATCCGCAGTCTTCTCTTCTCTACATCTGTTAAAACAAAAATCAAAATTTATAACGCTTGTCTGAGCCTTCAGAAAGCAGAGGGTGGGAGTTGATGTTACTACTCTGCAGAGCTCAGTGAGAGCTTATTGAAGAGCAGGGCCCCTCCTTCACACAGGAACAGAGCTGAGGCTGTCAAGCACAGATTGTGTGCTGGAGCTCCCTCCCCTGTCACCATTTATCTTTTGGTGTCAGGAAAACCTGTCAGAAGTGATTCATGCTGATAGCAGAGGAAGAAAGCAGCAGACAGAAATGTCACTTAGTGCTCTGGATAGAGACAAGTACATACTATAGAGGGATATGCTTTGTTCATATTTCATGTCTGAGGTTTACAATCACTTCCTCAATACAAGCATGCCCCCCCCCCCCCCATCCATTTTTTAATACTGTGATAGTTTGAATGACAATTACTCGGTCATTCTACCCAAATTAATTTTATACTATTTTGATGGAGTAAAACTACGGCGGCGTAACGTATGACATTTACGTTACGCCGCCGCAAGTTTTACAGGCAAGTGCTTTATTCACAAAGCACTTGCCTGTAAAGTTGCGGCGGCGTAGCGTAAATCCCCCGGCGCAAGCCCGCCTTATTCAAATGAGCCGGGTAGGGGGCGTGGATCATTTAAATTAGGCGCGTTCCCGCGCCGAACTTACTGCGCATGCACCGTCCCTAAAATTTCCCAACGTGCATTGCACTAAATGACGTCGCAAGGACGTCATTGGTTTCGACGTGAACGTAAATGGCGTCCAGCCCCATTCACGGACGACTTACGCAAACAGTGTACATTTTAAAATTTAGACGCGGGAACGACGGCCATACTTAACATTGGTTGCCCCTCATATAGCAGGAGCAACTTTACGCCGCGCAAATCTAACGTAAACGTCGTAACTTCACTGTGTCGACCGCGCGTACGTTCGGGAATTCGCGTATTTTGCTAATTTGCATACTCGACGGGGGAAACGACGGAGGCGACACCTAGCGGCGAAAAAAAACGGCGAAAAAAAAAATTGCATTTAAGATCCGACAGCGTAAGAGCCTTACGACTGTCGGATCTAATGTATATCTATGCGTAACTGATTCTAAGAATCAGTCGCATAGATACGACGGCCCAGATTAGGACTTACGACGGCGCACATTGCGTTGCGCCGTCGTAAGCCCTTTCAGAATCTGGGCCATTGCATTTATTTTCAAAATTGTCGCTCTATTTTTGTTTATAGCGCAAAAAAAAAAAAACGCAGAGGTGATCAAATACCACCAAAAGAAAGCTCTATTTGTGGGGAAAAAGGACGCCAATTTTGTTTGGGAGCCACGTCGCACGACCGCGCAATTGTCAGTTAAAGCCACGCAGTGCCGAATCGCAAAAACTGGCCGGGTCCTTTAGCTGCGAGGGTTTACAACCCCTTTCATTTTTTTTTTTCTTCAAAACTGGAGTTCCCCTTTAAGGACAGCCTGCGCCTGACCCGAGCGCGGAGGTGACACAAGGACACGTCCCCGCTGTGTTCAGTGTTCCGTGCAGAACATCGGACTCCGCCCATCCGTTCCACCGTTTATCTTTCTGCCCGGACTGGTCCAGGTTCTGTGCCAGAGACGATGGCATGGAATGTACACAGCAAATAACTCCAAACCTCCAGATCCTCATTTACTGGAGAGAGAAAAACCGCATCTCATCCCATAAAAAGATCGTCTCGTGTTACCACCTCTAGAGAGCACCTGTGCAACGGAGGAGGGGGGAGGGGTGGAGGATGAGGGGTTTAATGTGTTTTTTTTAAGTAAGTCGGGTCCTATCCGTGTCTCCGTTGGCAGAGGCGTTGCTAGGGGGGTGCGGGGGGTGCGGTCCGCACCGGGTGACACCATCCCGTTTTTTTTTTGTTTTGTTGTTTTTTTTGTTTGTTTTTTAGCTGACATGCCCAGCCTGCCCTGTGCAATCCCAGCCTGCCCTGTACCACCCCAGCCTGCTCTGTGCCACCCCAGCCTGCTCTGTGCCACCCCAGCCTGCCCTGTACCACCCCAGCCTGCCCTGTACCACCCCAAAACAGCCCTATACCACCCCAGCCTGCCCTGTACCCCCCCCCCAAACAGCCCTGTACCACCCCAGCCTGCCCTGTACCACCCAGCCTGCCCTGTGCCACCACAGCCTGCCCTGTACCACCCCAGCCTGCCCTGTACCACCCCAAACTTTCCCATGCCACCCCAACTTGCCCTGTGCCACCCTAACTTGCCCTGTACCACCCCAATCTGTCCTATGCCACCATAACTTGCCCTATACCACCCCAACCTGCCCTATGCAACCCTAACTTGCCCTATACCAACCCAACCTGCCCAATGCCACCCTAACTTGCCCTGTACCACCCCAACCTTTCCCATGCCATCCCAACTTGCCCTATGCCACCCTAACATGCACTATACCACCCAACCTGCCCTGTGCCACCCTAACTTGCCCTATACCACCCCAACCTGCCCTATGCCACCCTAACTTGCCCTATACCACTCCAACCTGCCCTATACAACCCTAACTTGCCCTATACCACCCCAACCTGCCCTGTGCCACCCTAACTTGCGCTATACCACCCCAACCTGCCCTATGCAACCCTAACTTGCCCTATACCACCCCAAACTACCCTATATCACCCCAACATGCCCTATACCACCTTAACCTGTCCTATACCACCCCACTACACCAACCTGCCACTATACCACTCTATACCACCCTAACCTGCCACTATACTGCCCTATACTATCATTTACAGGGGCTGGTTTGGGGTGCGCCCCGTGCCCGTGCGCTGCCTGCTTGGTGCTGGGCAGCCTAGACAGAGGGGGGGGGGGGGTGACACCATGTTTTACCGCACCGGGTGACACCAACCCTAGTGACGCCACTGTCCGTTGGAGAGATTTGCCCCTGATCGCTGTCAGGGTGACAACAGTTTCACGAAACAGGAAGTGAGGGGAAAGAATGATAATCTTTAACCACTTCCAGTCCAGGACAATTCTGACACTTCTCTCCTTTGTGTAAAAATCATCATTTTTTTTTTTTTATAGAAAATTACTAAGATTCCCCCAAACATTCAATTTTTTATCTTTTTTTAAGCCGAGACCTTAGAGAATAAAATGGTGGGTGATTTTTTTTTTTATGTCACACGTTATTTGGGCAGCAGTTTTCCAAATGCTATGTTTTTTTTGGGGGAAAAAATACAATTTGATTCATTTTAATGCACAAAAACACAGTGTAATACCCAATTGTTTGGTAAAATATAAAAGAAGATGTGAAGCCGAGTAAATAGATACCTAACATGTAGACCTAAAAAAAATCTCAATGGGCGAAGCTTTAAAAGCCTTTACATGTTACCAGTTTAGAGTTACACAGGAGGTCTGGCGCTAAAATGATTTCCCTGGCTCTGACGTTTGCATCGATACCTCACATGGGTGGTGCGATTGCCAGATCTGCCCTCCTTGTGTAAGGTGACTCCACCCCCTCTTGTAGTTTTCTGAAGTGGGCGGAGCCTGGTAGGTGGCTCTGCTCTCCTGGTGTAGGGTGACAGGTCATGACTCCACCCCCCTCCTGTAGTTTTCTGTAGTGGGTGGAGCCTGCTGTGTGGCTCTGCTCTCCTGGTGTAGGGTGACAGGTCATGACTCCACCCCCCTCTTGTAGTTTTCTGTAGTGGGTGGAGCCTGCTGGGTGGCTCTGCTCTCCTGGTGTAGGGTGACAGGTCATGACTCCACCCACCTCTTGTAGATTTCTGTAGTGGGTGGAGCCTGCTGGGTGGCTCTGCTCTCCTGGTGTAGGGTGACAGGTCATGACTCTGCCCCCTCCTGTAGTTTTCTGTAGTGGGTGGAGCCTGCTGTGTGGCTCTGCTCTCCTGGTGCAGGGTGACAGGTCATGACACTACAACTGTGACGATTGATGACGGCGCCACAGTGAAGAACGGGGAAGGTGTGTTTACACACAGCTCTCCTCGTTCTTCAGCTCCGGGGACCGATCGCGGGACTCCGGCGGCGATCGGGTCCGCGGGTCCCGCGGCCACGGTCACAGACCTTCTGACCGGTTCGTGACCCACTGCTAGGCACTTAAAGAGGACGTACAGGTACGTGCTTGTGCCCAGCCGTGCCATTCTGCCGACGTATATATGCAGGAGGCGGTCCTTAAGTGGTTAACAGAAATATGTAGAAGAATACATTTCGGCCTGAACTAATGAATCAATTTTTTAGGGATATTTATTATCGCAAAAAGCGAAAAAAATATATATATATATTTTTCAAAATCGTCAGTTTTTTTTTTTTGTTTATAGCTCAAAAAATAAAAACCGCAGAGGTGATCAAATACCGCCTAAAGAAATCTCTATTTGTGGGGAAAAAAGGACCCCAATTTTGTTTGGGTACAGCGTCGCACGACCGCGCAATTGTCAGTTAAAGCGAAGCAGTGCCGTCTCACAAAAAATGGCCTGGTCATCAAGGGAGAAAATCTTCCGGTGTGAAGTGGTTACAAAAAAAAAAGGAGAAAGGCCCGGATTCAAGAAGCAATTGCGCCTGTGTAACCATAGTTACACAGCGCAATTGCTTACTTGCCCCGGCGTAACGAGTGCTCCTGATTCAGGAACCTTGTTACGCTGACTGCAGCCTAAGATATGCACGGCATAAGGCTCTTATGCCCGCATATCTTAGGCTGCATTCTTGCGATGGCCGCTAGGTGGCGTTCCCGTTGTGCTCAGCGTATAGTATGCAAATTGCATACTAACACCGATTCACAACGTTACGCGAGCCCTGCGTATGCAGTTTAAGTCGTTTCCGTACGGCGTTTTTCGCGTAAGGCTGCCCCTGCTATTAGCAGGGGCAGCCAATGTTACGTATACCCGTCGTTCCCGCGTCGCGAAATTTCAAATTTACGTAGTTTGCGTAAGTGATTCATGAATGGCACTGGACGCCATTCACGTTCACTTTGAAGCAAATGACGTCCTTGCGACGTCATTTGCCGCAATGCACGTCGGGAAAGTTTCCCGACGGAGCATGCGCTCTACGATCGGCGCGGGAACGCGCCTAATTTAAATGATTCCCGCCCCCTACGGGATCATTTAAATTGCGCGCGCTTACGCCGGGCATTTTGCCGGCGCGCCCACGCAATTTACGGAGCTACTGCTCCGTGAATCAAGGGCAGCGCAGTAAATTTGCGGGGGCGCAGGGCAAAATCGTTGCCCTGCGCCTCCGTAAAAAAGCGCAATTGTACCTGAATCTAGCCCAAAGCCTTTAATATATTTTCAGGTGGAGATGCCAATCACAGGGATGACCACAAGAGGAAGATTTTACAAATCATGAAACAATCATTGGAGTGATAAAACATTAAGATAATCATCGGGTACGTTCATCGCAAATCTCTTTAAACCCTCGGAATTAGAAAACCAAAGCGCCGCCTTCCTTTCTCTATTGTTTGCTACAAAACCTCAGAAGCCGGCGATGGCGGCGCTCCTCTGGCACGCATCGAAGAGATCCAATGCACAGCGGTGACCTCAGCGGCTCTGCACAGCGCCATCTATAATGCCGCGTACACACCATCACTTTATGTGATGAAAAAAAATGACGTTTTTAAAAACGTCACTTTAATTGACTGTGTGTGGGGGAAAACGTCGTTTTATGTCTTGTAAAAAACGACCAAAAAAAATTGAAGCATGCTTCAATTTTATGTGTCGTTTTTCAAAAGTGCACTTTTTACTTCACAGAAATTGACCGTGTGTAGCAAAAAACGTCGTTTTGTAAGACGTTTTTTCATCCACGCATGCCCAGAAGCTACTTCAATGGTAAAACGTGGTGGAACGTAACCTCACTTTGCAAGATCATTGTGAGAAAAACGATGGTGTGTAGGCAACTTCGTCTTTGAAAATTTAAGTTTCAAAAACGTCATTTTTTACTTCACAGAAAGTGTCGTTTTTTTTTCATCACATAAAGTGATGGTGTGTACGGGGCATTAGGGAGAATCCTGCGCTTTTCTAGACTTCGCCATCTCTACCCACATATCACCCGCCTCTGTCTCATCAATCTGACCAAAACACAAAAACCTCCCACAGTTGTAGCGGCTCCTCTCCTGGACTGGAACGGCTTTCCTCCTGATTTCACTGCACACTGTGAGCTTCTCATAATGTGCATTAGAAGCTGCAGCCAGTCAGATAGAGCCCCGCCCCTATATCCTGGCCGCCTCCCCAGCCTGACTGTCCCTTTTCCCCTCTGTTTTCACTCGGTGATCTGGCTAGTAACACATTCCTGTATTAGTAAGACACCACGCTGGAGGAGGCACTTCCGCACAGCCAATCAGCTGCCAGCGCTCAAGTTCCGGCCATCTGAATAGACCAGCGCCCGGCAACAATAACATAGATTCATGCAATGCAATTGTAATCAGTGGCGGTGCGAGAGCCAGAGGGGGCGGCGCTCCAGCGCCCTCTATAGACGCACTGCCACTGATTGTATCCCTCTATCATCTCCATCCCTCCACTGTATCTCTCTATTATCTCCATCCCTCCATTGTATCTCTCTATCATATCCATCCCTCTATTGTATCTCTCTATCATCTCCATCACTCTATTGTATCTCTCTATCATCTCCATCACTCTATTGTATCTCTCTTTCATCTCCATCCCTCTATTGTATCTCTCTATCATCTCCATCACTCTATTGTATCTCTCTATCATCTCCATTCCTCCATTGTATCCTTCTATCATCCCCGTCCCTCTATTGTATCCCTCTATCATATCCATCTCTCTGTTGTATCTCTCTTTCATCTCCATTGTATTTCTCTATCATCTCCATCACTCCATTGTATCTCTCTATCATCTCCATCCCTCCATTGTATCTCTCTATCATCTCCATCTCTCTGTTGTATCTCTCTTTCATCTCCATTGTATCTCTCTATCATCTACATCCCTCCATTGTATCTCTCTATCATCTCCATCTCTCTGTTGTATCTCTCTTTCATCTCCATTGTATCTCTCTATCATCTCCATCTCTCTGTTGTATCTCTCTATCATCTCCATTGTATCTCTATATCATCTCCATCCCTCTATTGTATCTCTCTATCATCTCCATTCCTCCATTGTATCTCTCTATCATCTCCATTGTATCTCTCTATCATCTACATCCCTCTATTGTATCCTTCTATCATCTACATCCCTCTATCATCTATATCCCTCCATTGTATCCCTCTATCATCTCCATCACTTTATTGTATCTCTCTATCATCTCCATCGTATCCCTCTATCATCTCCATCCCTCCATTGTATCCCTCTATCATCTCCATCCCTCCATTGTATCTCTCTATCATCTCCATCCCTCCATTGTATCCCTCTATCATCTCCATCCCTCCATTGTATCTCTCTATCATCTCCATCACTCCATTGTTTCTCTCTATCATCTCCATCCCTCCATTGTATCCCTCTATCATCTCCATCCCTCCATTGTATCCCTCTATCATCTCCATCCCTCCATTGTTTCTCTCTATCATCTCCATCACTCTATTGTATCTATCTATCATCTCAATTGTATCTCTCTATCATCTTAATCCCTTCATTGTATCTTTCTATCATCTCCATCCCTCCATTGTATCTCTCTATCATCTCCATCTCTCTGATGTATCTCTCTATCATGTCCATTGTATCCCTCTATCATCTCCATTCCTCCATTGTATCTCTCTATCATCTCCATCCCTCCATTGTATCCCTCTATCATCTCCATCCCTCCATTGTTTCTCTCTATCATCTCCATCTCTCTGATGTATCTCTCTATCATGTCCATTGTATCCCTCTATCATCTCCATCCCTCTATTGTATCTCTCTATCATCCCCGTCCCTCTATTGTATCTCTCTATCATCTCCATCCCTCTATTGTATCTCTCTATCATCTTCATCCCTCCATTTTTTCTCTATCATCTCCATCCCTCCACTGTATCTCTCTATCATCTCCATCCCTCCATTGTATCTCTCTATCATCTCTCAGAACACCCTGTACTGTATAGAAGGGAATACACAGCAGCTTGATGTCCACAGCTGGTTATGGAGAATCGTTACTCATTCGGCTCATTGAATCTGTGAATAATGTGAGCTGCTATGCCTGTATTGTTATTTATTATACACTCGTATTCTTTCCCTGCCGGAGTCGGAGTGTCAGGCTGATCTGATCTGCTGCTTGAGCTCATCACTAATAACTGACACTGACAAGACTGTCAAATAAGAAAGGTGTTGTCAGGATTGGCAAGGCTGCAATTATGGGCACGGTAAGGCTGCAATGATGGGCACGGTGAGGCTGCAATGACGTGCACGGTGGGGCTGCAATGATGAGCGCGGTGAGGCTGCAATGACGGGCACAGTGAGTCTGCAATGATGGGCACAGTAAGGCTGCAATGGTGGGCACAGTGAGGCTGCATTGAAGGGCACAGTGAGGCTGCCGCGATGGGCTCCATGAGGCTACAATGATGGGCACAGTGATGCTGAAGCAATGGGCTCTATGAGGCTGCAATGATGGGCACAGTGAGGCTGCATTGATGGGAAGTGTGACTGCATTTCATAGGCACTGGCTGCATTGATCTCTTGTACCATCTGCAGTCTCTGACCATCTCCTGTATCATGTCTACACATCTTACTTTCTTTAGTATCATGTCCTCAGTCTCTAACCATCTCCTGTACCATGCCCGCAGCCTCAGACATCTCCTGTACCATGCCCGCAGCCTCAGACATCTCCTGTACCATGCCCGCAGCCTCAGACATCTCCTGTACCATGCCCGCAGCCTCAGACATCTCCTGTACCATGCCCGCAGCCTCAGACATCTCCTGTACCATGCCCGCAGCCTCAGACATCTCCTGTACCATGCCTGCAGCCTCAGACATCTCCTGTACCATGCCCGCAGCCTCAGACATCTCCTGTACTATGCCCGCAGCCTCAGACATCTCCTGTACTATGCCCGCAGCCTCAGACATCTCCTGTACTATGCCTGCAACCTCTGACCATCTCCTGTACCATACCTGCAACCTCAGACATCTCCTGTACCATGCCCGCAGCCTCAGACATCTCCTGTACCATGCCCGCAGCCTCAGACATCTCCTGTACTATGCCCGCAGCCTCAGACATCTCCTGTACTATGCCCGCAGCCTCAGACATCTCCTGTACTATGCCTGCAACCTCTGACCATCTCCTGTACCATACCTGCAACCTCAGACATCTCCTGTACCATGCCCGCAGCCTCAGACATCTCCTGTACTATGCCCGCAGCCTCAGACATCTCCTGTACTATGCCCACAGCCTCAGACATCTCCTGTACTATGCCCGCAGACTCTGACATCTCCTGTACCATGCCTGCAGCCTCAGACATCTCCTGTACCATGCCCGCAGCCTCAGACATCTCCTGTAGCATGCCTGCAGCCTCAGACATCTCCTGTACCATGCCTGCAGCCTCAGACATCTCCTGTACCATGCCCGCAGCCTCAGACATCTCCTGTAGCATGCCCGCAGCCTCAGACATCTCCTGTAGCATGCCCGCAGCCTCAGACATCTCCTGTACCATGCCCACAGCCTCAGACATCTCCTGTACCATGCCCGCAGCCTCAGACATCTCCTGTACCATGCCCACAGCCTCAGACATCTCCTGTACCATGCCCGCAGCCTCAGACATCTCCTGTACCATGCCCACAGCCTCAGACATCTCCTGTAGCATGCCCGCAGCCTCAGACATCTCCTGTAGCATGCCCGCAGCCTCAGACATCTCCTGTAGCATGCCCGCAGCCTCAGACATCTCCTGTACCATGCCCACAGCCTCAGACATCTCCTGTACCATGCCCGCAGCCTCAGACATCTCCTGTACCATGCCCACAGCCTCAGACATCTCCTGTACCATGCCCGCAGCCTCAGACATCTCCTGTACCATGCCCACAGCCTCAGACATCTCCTGTACCATGCCCACAGCCTCAGACATCTCCTGTACTATGCGCGCAGACCATCTCTTGTCTTATATCATGTCTGCAGTCTCTGAGGGAGTCTGGAGAGGAGTGAACAATGGGAGCGCCGCCCGGGATGGGGGTGATGGGAGAAGTCAGACATGTGTGGACTGTGCAGAGGAGACTATAGGAAAACCAGAGCCTGCATGGTGCACCTGAAAGGAGGTCAGTGACAGCGCTGCCAGGCCAGTCTGGGGGGGGGGGGTACTTATGTAAGGGGGGGAGTGAATACAATAATATAAGGGGGCACTGATATAAAGGTTTCCCCGTTATATCAGTACCCCACCCCCCTCCACCCCCCTTACCTTGGTGTATTCTTTCTGCAGAAGGTCATCCCTGGTCATCGGAGTCCCCCCCCAAATTCCCAGAGTCCCAGGTGTCCC
Organism: Rana temporaria; assembly: GCF_905171775.1. Lineage (NCBI taxonomy): Eukaryota > Metazoa > Chordata > Amphibia > Anura > Ranidae > Rana > Rana temporaria. Next base: position 10,797,812 of record NC_053501.1, on the reverse strand, counting down.
ACATTTTTTCCAGTGCTAGTCTTTATTCCCAGTCCGGCCCTGGATTCGGCCTGTGTACAACAGCCAACTTATTGTCTGGCTTCTGTCGAATGGGCATGCTGGAAAAACAGCATTCAATTAGCGTTTGCAGCCAATGGCTGCGAGCAATGCTGGGACAAGGTCATCCAGCGCCCAGGGAAAGTATGCCAAACTGTGCCCCCCCCCCTTCCCTTAGGGTCAGGGTGCCCCCCATCCCTGCAAAAAAACATTGCACCCAGGGCAGCCACCCTTCCTGCCTACCCCTTGTTCTGGCTCTGACTGGGAGCGAACACAGTAGCTCAAGCGGGTAGATCTCTGTTCTAAAATCACATACAGTACAGCGAGCTTCTCAGTTTATAATTTTTTTCATTAGTTGAATGAAAACAAATAACTTAAAATGTATACAATGTTTAAGAAGCAAACTTTCAGTATACTGTACATATCACCATATAAAAGCTTCGGGGGTGGAGCAAAAAGTGTTTTGGGCGTGGCCTGATGTTAGCCCAGGCTGAGACTGCCACATTCTCCTTTACAGAGGACTTGCAGCGATGTGGGATGCTTTTCCTGCTACAGTATCTCACAAAAGTAAGTACACCCCTCACATTTGTGTAAATATTTTCTTCTATCTTTTCATGGGACAACACTGAAGAAATGACACTTTGTTACAATGTTGTGTAGTGAGTGTACAGCTTGTATAACAGTGTACATTTGCTGTCCCCTCAAAATAACTCAACACACAGCCATTAATGTCTAAATCGCTGGCAACAAAAGTGAGTACACCCCTAAGGGAAAATTTCCAAATTGGGTCCAAAGTATTAATATTTTGAGTGGCCACCATTATTTTCCAGCACTGCCTTAACCCTCTTGGGCATGGAGTTCAACAACAATAATATATTTTTTTAATATTGTCATTGTTGTTGTTAGAATTAATATTATTAGCACTCAAATATTATTATTGAGAATAATAATAACTATACTACTACTACTAATATTAATATTAACAACAATAATATTAAAACTAATATTAATATTATCATTATTGTTGTAATTATTATTATTAGCACTGAAATATTAATATTGATGATAATATTAATAACAATATTATTAATAATTACCTTTGTTGTTTTTGATTAATGTTATTAGCACTCAAGAATTATCATTGATAATAATAATAATAATAACAACAATACTACTAATAATAATATTATTAACAAAAAAATAATTAAAAATAATAGTATTATCATTTTTGCTAGAATTAATATTATTAGCACTCAAATATTAATATTGATGACAATAATAATACTAATAACAATATTATTGATAAGTATTAATATTTTAATAATAACTATACTACTACTACTACTACTAATAATAATAATAATATTAACAACAATAATATTAAAAATAATATTAATATTATCATTGTTTTTGTTGTAATTATTATTAGCACTCAACTATTATTATGATTATTGATAAAAAAAACAATAATAATAACAACATTTTAATGATTGGTATTATTGGTATCTTTATAATTAATATTATTAACACTCAGGTATTATTTATGATAATAATAACAATAATAACAATAATAATAATAATAATAATAATAATAATAATAATAATAATAATAATAATAATAAACATACTACTAATAATAATATATATTCTCTTCTTCTATAATGACCCCCCTCTATTGAATGATTTTCTCTCTATGGGAATATTTTCTCTCTATGGAATGATTTTCTCTCAATGGAATTATTTTTTCTCTATGGAATGATTTTTTTCTCTCTATGGAATGATTTTCCCTTTATGGGATGATTTTCTCTTTATGGGATGATTTTCTCTCTATGGAATGATTTTCTCTCTATGGAATGATTTTCTCTTTATGGGATGATTTTCTCTTTATGGAATGATTTTCTCTCTATGGAATGATTTTCTCTCTATGGGATGATTTTCTCTCTATGGGATGATTTTCTTTCTATGGGATGATTTTCTCTCTATGGAATGATTTTCTCTCTATGGAATGATTTTCTCTCTATGGGATGATTTTCTCTCTATGGAATGATTTTCTCTCTATGGAATGATTTTCTCTCTATGGAATGATTTTCTCTCTATGGAATGATTTTCTCTCTATGGAATGATTTTCTCTCTATGGAATGATTTTCTCTCTATGGAATGATTTTCTCTCTATGGGATGATTTTCTCTCTATGGAATGATTTTCTCTCTATGGAATGATTTTCTCTCTATAGGATGATTTTCTCTCTATGGAATGATTTTCTCTTTATGGGATGATTTTCTCTTTATGGAATGATTTTCTCTCTATGGAATGATTTTCTCTCTATGGAATGATTTTCTCTCTATAGGATGATTTTCTCTCTATGGAATGATTTTCTCTTTATGGGATGATTTTCTCTTTATGGAATGATTTTCTCTCTATGGGATGATTTTTTCTCTCTATGGGATGATTTTCTCTCTATAGGATGATTTTCTCTCTATGGAATGACCCCCCTCTATGGAATGACCCCCCCTCTATGGAATGATTTTCTCTCTATGGAATGATTTTTTCTCTATGGAATGATTTTCTCTCTATGGGATGATTTTCTCTCTATGGGATGATTTTCTCTCTATGGTAAGATTTGCTCTTTATGGAATGATGTTCTCTCTATGGGATGATTTTCTCTCTATGGGATGATTTTCTTTCTATGGAATGATTTTCTCTCTATGGAATGATGTTCTCTCTATGGAATGATTTTTTTTCTCTATGGGATGGTTTTCTTTCTATGGAATGATTTTCTCTCTATGGGATGATTTTCTCTCTATGGGATGATTTTCTTTCTATGGAATGATTTTTTCTCTATGGAATGATTTTCTCTCTGTGGGAAGATTTGCTCTTTATGGAATGATCTTCTCTCAATGGTAAGATTTGCTCTTTATGGAATGATTTTCTCTCTATGGTAAGATTTGCTCTTTATGGGATGATTTTCTCTCTATGGAATGATTTTCTCTCTATGGAATGATTTTCTCTCTATGGAATGATTTTCTCTCTATGGGATGATTTTCTCTCTATGGGATGATTTTTTCTCTATGGGATGATTTTCTCTCTATGGAATGATTTTCTTTCTATGGGATGATTTTCTCTGTATGGAATGATTTTCTCATTATGGAATGATTTTCTCTCTATGGGATGATTTTCTTTCTATGTGATGATTTTCTCTCTATGGTAAGATTTGCTCTTTATGGAATGATTTTCTCTCTGTGGGAAGATTTTCTCTTTATGGAATGATCTTCTCTCTATGGTAAGATTTGCTCTTTATGGAATGATTTTCTCTCTGTGGGAAGATTTGCTCTCCTCTGATACATTGTATCCACTAGTTTGATTCTTTGTTGAATAAACTATTGGAAACTTTGGCAGGCAGTGTGTGCCAGTCACATGTGTGCGGCGGAGGCCCGAGCAGGGGCGCCCTCTAGCGGCCCGCCGGCGGTACTCCTCCCTCTCACTTCCTCCCCATAGAGGAGCACAGGCAGTGCTGTGTGTGCTGCTGGCTGAGCCTCCAACTTCCACGCTTGCTGCTGCTCTCCCCCTTCCACGGATGAAGCTCGGAACCCCCCAGGAGGACCCTGTGGAGCCACAGCACAGGGTGTGTCCCCCTGCCTGAGAAGCCCCAGTGTATTGCCTCTCCAGCCTGCATGAAGAGAGCAGGGAGGGACCCAGCTGAGGAAATGGAGCTCTGAGAGAGGGGGAGGGAGAAGAGAGAGAGAGAGGGAGGGAGACAGTCCAGAAGAGACAGATCACCAACAAGAGGGAGACCTGGAGCTGTCTCCTTCCACCAGGCTCCATCTCCTATCCAGGTCAGTAGAGGGAAGGGGGGGAGGGGTGACCCACTTCACCAATGCATGACTTGCAGGAAGAGGGGATCCTGCCTGCTTGGCTATGCTGGCTCAGATGGCATGCACAGGGTTAACCCTGCCTGGGTAGCCCAGCAGTGCCCTTGTCTGCTGGGTGATGGAAGTTCCCCCCCATGACTCTGATCAGGACCAGTCATCTGCTGCTGGTGAACTACAAGTGCAAGCATGTCCTGCCAGCCAGGGCTCCTGCAGCTCTCCTGTAAAGTTGGCCCTGTAGAGTTTTGGGGACAGGCAAATGATATGGTCCCTGGCTGCTGGAGATTGTTGGGGCGGCTCTGCTGGGACTTGTTGTTCTTTAGCAGTTGCTTTGAGTTTGATGCACTAATGGGGGCGACTTTCGTCTCATTGGTGGGTCATGAGTTTGCGCTGTGGGGTGCTGAGATGGATTCCTGTCTGCATGGAGTTTTTTTTTTTGTATGTGTGTTTTGAGCTGCAGAGTTTAATGGCTGTCTGCATGGAGTTTGTAGGTTGCTTATATTTGAGCTGTGGAATACTTGGGGTTGATTCTTGTCTGCATGGAGTTTATGGGTTGTTCTGTTTGAGCTATGGAGTAATGGGATGGATTCCTGTCTGCATGGAGTTTGTAGGTTGCTTATATCTGAGCTGTGGAATACTTGGGGTTGATTCTTGTCTGCATGGAGTTTATGGGTCGTTCTGTTTGAGCTATGGAGTAATGGGATGGATTCCTGTCTGCATGGAGTTTTGTAGGTTGCTTGAGTTACAGGGTACTGGCTTTGATAGCTGTCTGCATGGAGGTTGTCTTTGAGCTGTGGGGTACTAGGTTTGATTCTTGTCTGCCTGGAGTTTGTAGGTTGCTTATATTTTTCGAGCTGTAGGATACTGGGGTTGATTTTTTTTGGTCTGCATGGAGTTTGTAGGTTGCTTGTGCCTTTACTTTGTGTTTGAGCTGCAGGGTACTGGGTTTGATTCTTGTCTGCATGGAGTTTGTAGGTTGTGTTTGAGCTGCGGGGGATTGAGTTTGACTCTTGTCTGCATGGAGTTTGTAGGTTGTGTTTGAGCTGCGGGGTACTGAGTTTACTAGCTGTCTGCATGGAGTTTGTAGGTTGTGTTTGAGCTGCGGGGGATTGAGTTTGACTCTTGTCTGCATGGAGTTTGTAGGTTGTGTTTGAGCTGCGGGGTACTGAGTTTACTAGCTGTCTGCATGGAGTTTGTAGGTTGTGTTTGAGCTGCGGGGGATTGAGTTTGATTCTTGTCTGCATGGAGTTTGTAGGTTGTGTTTGCGCTGCGGGGTATTGAGTTTGACTCTTGTCTGCATGGAGTTTGTAGGTTGCTTGGTTTTGAGCTGCAGGGTACTGAGTTTACTAGCTGTCTGCATGGAGTTTGTAGGTTGCTTATATTTGAGCTGTGGGATACTGGGGTTGATTCTTGTCTGCATGGAGATTGTGGGTTGTTGTGTTTGAACTGTGAAGTACTGTGATGGATTCCTGTCTGCATGGAGTTTGAGGTTGCACGAGCTGCGGGGTACTGGGTTCGATGGCTGTTTGCCTGGAGTTTGTAGGTTGCTTGTGTTTGTGATGTGGGGCGCTGAGATGGATTCCTGTCTGCATGTAGTTTGTTGCGTTTTGAGCTGCGGGTTGGTACTTGGTTTGATTCCGGTCTACATGGAGTAAGTAGGTTGCTTGTGCTGTGGAGTACCGAGTTTGATTCTTGTCTGCATGAAGTTTGTAGGTTGCTTGAGCTGCGGGGTGCTGGGTTTGATAGCTGTCTGCATGGAGTTTGTAGATTGCTTGTATTTTTTTAGGCATGCTTTAGGTGTTTTGCTTTCCACCTGCAACTGGCCTGGTTAACCTGTGACCCCGATTGGCCTCGGTGCCTGTGATTGTGGCGGGGGTGTTGGATTGCCGGTGGCACCTGCAGTGATTGGTGGATATGGCTCTTTGTAGTATATATATATATGTGTGTGTGTGTGTGTGTGTGTGTGTGTGTAATATATATATATATATATATATATATATATATATATATATATATATATATATATATATATATATATATATATATATATATATATATATAAAATATCACAGTATATAATGCATATATAAACAAACACAGTATATACTAAAAACACATAGGGCCGGATTCAGATACATTGCAGTATCTGCCGGCGTAACCTATCTCAGATACGGTACGCCACCGTAACTTAGGGCGCAAGTTTCGTATGCAGAAAGGACTTGCGCCCTTAGTAACGGCGGCGTAACGTATGTTGTGCGGCGTAAGCCCGCCTAATTCAAATGGGGATGATGTGGGCATGTTTTATTCAAATCAATGGTGACCCCGCGTATTTGACGTATTTTATGAACGCCGTTTGTAAAAAAAAAACAGTGCGCATGTTCGAAATTACGCCGCAAGTCGTCATTGCTTTAGACGTGAGCGTAACTTACGTACAGCCCTATTCGCGAACGACTTACGCAAACGACGTAAAACTCGACGCGGAAACGACGTCCATACTTAACATGAGCTACGCCTCATAGAGCAGGGGTAACTTTACGCCGGAAAAAGCCTGACGTAAAAAAATGCGCCGGACGTACGTTTCTGAATCGGCGTAAATACCTAATTGGCATGTTCATCGCGTAACTATACGGAAGCGCCACCTAGCGGCCAGCGTAAATATGCAGCCTAAGATACGACGGTGTAAGAGACTTACGCCGGTCGGATCTTAGGGAAATCTGTGCGTAACTGATTCTCTGAATCAGGCGCAAAGATACGACGGCCCGCATTCAGAGATACGACGGCGTATCTGGAGATACGCCGTCGTATCTCGTATCTGAATCCGGGCCATCGTGTGTGTATAAAACACACAGTATATACTATACACACACAAAGGGGTGTTCAAAAACTGTCTGCACTTAATATATATATTATTACTATTATTATTATTATTATTATTATTAATAAAAAGTAGAAAGTTGACCGTGTGTATATGTATTTGTGTAATATATAGTTACATATACACACGGTCAAGTTTCTACACTTTTTGTTTTTTTAACTCTTAAAAAAATCTATATAAAAAAAAAATATATGTGCAGAGGGCCAGATTCTCTTACATTTTTGGCGGGCGGCGCGTAAGCCATTTACACTCCGCCGCCCCAACCTACAGGAGCAAGTGCTGTATTCCCCAAACACTTGCTCCGTAGTTTGGGGCGGCGTAGTGTATTTGGCCCGGCGTATCCCTGCGTAAATCCAAGGGGGCGGCTTCTATTTAAATTAAGCGCGCCCCCGATTCTAACGAACTGCGCATGCACCGGGCTTAAAATAGCCCAGTGCGCATGCTCCAGTTCTCGGCGTAAAACGTCAATGACGCCGACGTGTGCGTCGTTGACGTAAAGTCGTATTCAAGAACGACTTAGTAAACCGGCGTACCCGACGGGAAAACACGACGCGGAACCCGACGCTATACTTAACATGGCGTACGTGGGACTGGCGTAAGGTTACCCCTCATATAGCAGGGGTAACCTTACGCCTACGCAAACGACAGTTACGTGACGCAAATTCGTTCGGGAATCGGCGTATCAGGCTCATTTGCATAAACAAATGAGACCTGAGCGTAAACGCCACCTAGCGATGGAGTTTCCTGAGATACTCCATCGTAACTATACTCAGAATATGGCCCAGAAAGTTTTTGAACACCCCTTTGTGTGTGTGTAGTATATACTGTGTGTTTTATATACATTATATTTTGTTTGTTTATACACACAAACTATGTGTTTTTGTTGGTTTTTTATTATATACTGTCTACCGTATAGGAAGACCCATCTGTTGGATTACTAGTTTTGGGTGGATGATGCTCTAGAAATGCCTTGTGGCGTCTAGATTGGACTGGCTGGCTCCTGAATTCTGTGTGCAGTGCAAATAAGGACTGAAGATATCTCGGTGACAGGCGGTGACTGCTCGGCAGTGCCGGATCTTCCCTCCAATATTGATTTTTCTGTAACGGTAGAAACTAACCTGCAACATTCTGAATATTACTATGTAATTATAATAATTGCACCAATTGGGGATTTTCAAGTGTTCCCCCCCCCACACACTTTATCTTGGCTTGACACCCCACCTGGGGACGAGCTCTGTCCTTGTCGGCGCTCCTGGCGGTTTGTCATGTAGGAGGACGCAGGGGAGCCTCGAGCGACACCTGTCATTTTTGTTGTTACTCCTCATGTATGTGTCATTTCTTAGTGAATTCAGCCGGCCGTCTGAGCCTGACTCTTCACTTGCTGCCCTTGTCCTCTTCCTGATGAGCTCCGGCGCGTTCGCACAGTCCACGTGCAGAGCCTGCCAGGAAGTCGGCACGGCGCTTCGCTAACCACAGGCAGGGAGACATTTCCCGATCTCTGCAGCCGAGCATCGGGATTCGGGACAATGTCGCCCTGCCTGTGATTAGCGCAGCGCCGGCGTCCTGGCGGGCTCTGCACGTGGACTGTGCGAACACGCCGGAGCTCATCCCTATTCCTGACCTTGCACACGGAGTCAAAGCTCACATGAGGACTCCTTGTTTGCCGAGTGTGAAGCATGGACGCTGTTATGCGCTCTCAAGAGCTGGGAGTGTGCGAGGTCAGGAAGAGGACAGGGCAGCAAGTAAAGTGTCAGGCTCAGACGGCCGGCTGAATTCACTAAGCAATGACACATACACAGGGCTGGCCCAAGACATTGTGCTGCCTGGGTCCCAGGATAAAATGCTGCCCCCCTCCCCTACCAGAAGGCCCCCACATCCATTATTTTATATCATAATTAAATATATCAGGAAGTCAGATTTAAATGCAACGACACCTTGTCTATATGCAAAATTATGACATACCATTATGTTTGATTCCGATGGGCAGGGCTGGGGTAGTGTATAGGGGCAGGGCTGGGGTAGTCTATAGGGGCAGACTAGGGTAGTGTATAGGGGTAGTGTATATGGGCAGTGTATAGGGGCAAGGCTGGGGCAGTGTATAGGGGCAAGGCTGGGGCAGTGTATAGGGGCAAGGCTGGGGTAGTGTATAGGGGCAAGGCTGGGGCAGTGTATAGGGGTAGTATAGGGGCAGGCTAGGGCAGTGTATAGGGGTAATATATAGAAAGTCTGGGGTAGTATTTTTTTTTTGGGGTAGTAATTTTTTTTTTGCGTATGGCACTGCGTCAGTTTAACTGAAAATTGCGCGGGTGTACAAACAAAATCTATTTCCTTTTTTCCCCCCACAAACAGAGCTTTCTTTTGGTGGTATTTGATCACCTCTGCGTTTTTTAGTTTTTGCGCTATAAACAAAAAAACAGCGAAAAACAATATTGTTTACCTAAATATCCCCCCCCCCCCCCCCAAAAAAAAAAAAAAAAATTCATCAGTTTAGGCCGATATGTATTCTTCTTCATATTTTTGGTTAAAAAAAAAAAAATCCCAGTAAGCGTATATTGATTGGTTTGCGTAAAAGTTATAACGTCTACAAAGTATGAGAAAGATTTATGGCATTTTTATTATAAAAAATGTTTTTTTTTTTACTAGTGATGGCGGCAAACAGCGAATTTTAGCGGGACTGCGACATTGCAGCGGACGGATCGAACACTTTTGACACTTTTTTGGGACCATTTATACAGCGATCAGAGCTAAAAATAGCCACTGTTTACTGTATAAAAGTCACTGGCCGGGAAGGGGTTAACAGTAGGGGGCGATCGAGGGGTTAAGTGTTCCATAGGAAGGGGTTTCTAACTGTGGGGGGAGTACGGAGAGATCGTTGTTCCTGATCACTAGGAACAGACGATCACACTGTACTCCCCTGACAGAACGGGGATCCGTTTGTTTACATTGACAGATCCCCGTTCTGCCTGTTTTGTGGTCTCCTCTAGGGCCGGGTAGGTCTGTTTTTGTGGTCTCCTCTAGGGCCGGGTAGGTCTGTTTCGTGGTCTCCTCTAGGGCCGGGTAGGCCTGTTTTGTGGCCTCCTCTAGTGCCGGGTAGGCCCTTTTTGTGGTCTCCTCTAGGGCCGGGTAGGCCTGTTTTTGTGGTCTCCTCTAGGGCCGGTTAGGCCTGTTTTGTGGTCTCCTCTAGGGCCGGTTAGGCCTGTTTTGTGGTCTCCTCTAGGGCCGGTTAGGCCTGTTTTGTGGTCTCCTCTAGGGCCGGTTAGGCCTGTTTTGTGGTCTCCTCTAGGGCCGGTTAGGCCTGTTTTGTGGTCTCCTCTAGGGCCGGTTAGGCCTGTTTTGTGGTCTCCTCTAGGGCCGGTTAGGCCTGTTTTGTGGCCTCCTCTAGGGCCGGTTAGGCCTGTTTTGTGGCCTCCTCTAGGGCCGGGTAGGCCTGTTTTGTGGCCTCCTCTAGGGCCGGGTAGGCCTGTTTTGTGGCCTCCTCTAGGGCCGGGTAGGCCTGTTTTGTGGCCTCCTCTAGGGCCGGGTAGGCCTGTTTTGTGGCCTCCTCTAGGGCCGGGTAGGCCTGTTTTGTGGCCTCCTCTAGGGCCGGGTAGGCCTGTTTTGTGGCCTCCTCTAGGGCCGGGTAGGCCTGTTTTGTGGCCTCCTCTAGGGCCGGGTAGGCCTGTTTTGTGGCCTCCTCTAGGGCCGGGTAGGCCTGTTTTGTGGCCTCCTCTAGGGCCGGGTAGGCCTGTTTTGTGGCCTCCTCTAGGGCCGGGTAGGCCTGTTTTGTGGCCTCCTCTAGGGCCGGGTAGGCCTGTTTTGTGGCCTCCTCTAGGGCCGGGTAGGCCTGTTTTGTGGCCTCCTCTAGGGCCGGGTAGGCCTGTTTTGTGGCCTCCTCTAGGGCCGGGTAGGCCTGTTTTGTGGCCTCCTCTAGGGCCGGGTAGGCCTGTTTTGTGGCCTCCTCTAGGGCCGGGTAGGCCTGTTTTGTGGCCTCCTCTAGGGCCGGGTAGGCCTGTTTTGTGGCCTCCTCTAGGGCCGGGTAGGCCTGTTTTGTGGCCTCCTCTAGGGCCGGGTAGGCCCTTTTTGTGGTCTCCTCTAGGGCCGGGTAGGCCTGTTTTGTGGCCTCCTCTAGGGCCGGGTAGGCCTGTTTTGTGGTCTCCTCTTAAATTCCTCCAGGGATGAGGAGGTTCTTTGTGGGCTTATCCCAGGGCTAAAAATGTTACTTGTGGCCTCTTCTAGGGCCGAGGAGCTTCTTTGCAGTAGGTGAAGCAGTACCCCTCTTGCACTGGCAGAGTTTTGGCTGAGCATGCGTTTTATCTCCTCTGATCACATAGCACAGCGCAATCTTATCTCTGATCTGTAGGAATGAAGGCAAGCTGCAGGACCTGATGCTAAAGCCCTTGTGGGCGAGCCGGTTAAAGGCGTGCCGTTGTAACATGCCATCAACAAGGCTAACCGGACCAGCGAGTGTAGAGACAAAATGCCCGCCCAGGGGGCAAATAAAATCTAAAAATCTCAGGTGCTCGTGGTATGCTTGCAGAGACTTGAAGTTGGCCAGGTGGAGAGAATTCACCAGGTGGCTGCATTCAGACCGATGCAAACGCCAACTGACATCTAATTTCCACGCTGGATCGTAAACTGTTGAAATTTGGTTTTAAATAATCTGTTTGTCCTCAACTTTTTTTCATTTTATGTTGCACCTTAGTGCTGCAGATCTCCCCTTTGCAGCCGCTAAGGCCCAGATTCTCAAAGGGCTTACGACGGCGCAATGCTATGTACGCCGTCGTAAGTCCTAATCTGGGCCGTCGTATCTATGCGACTGATTCTTAGAATCGGTTACGCATAGATATCCATTAGATCCTACAGGCGTAAGACTCTTTCTTTTTTATTTATTTTTTGCCGCTAGGTGTCGCCTTCGTCGAGTATGCAAATTAGCAAAATACGCGAATTCCCGAACGTACATGCGGTCGACGCAGTGAAGTTACGACGTTTACGTTAGTTTTGCGCTGCGTAAAGTTGCCCCTGCTATATGAGGGGCAACCAATGTTAAGTATGGCCGTCGTTCCCGCGTCGAAATTTTTAAATTTACGTCGTTTGCGGAAGTCGTCCGTGAATGGGGCTGGACGCTATTTACGTTCACGTCGAAACCAATGACGTCATTTGGAGCAATGCACCCTGGGATATTTTCCAGGCGGCGCATGCGCAGTACGTTCGGCGCGGGAACGCGCCCAATTTATATGCTACACGCCCCCTACCCGGCTAATTTGAATTAGGCTGGCTCGCGCCGGGTGATTTACGCTACGGCGCCGCAACTTTACAGGCATGTTCTTTCTGGATAAAGCACTTGCCTGTAAAACTTGCGGCGGCGTAACGTAAATCAGATACGTTACGCCCGCACAGTTTTACGCTGATATACGAGAATCTGGGCCTTAATGTCTACATGCACTCTGTATATACTGGCATTAGGGAGCAATTGGGTTTAGATCTACTTTAAAGTACACCTCTACCCAAATGCCACATTTCCTTGTTGCTGAAATGCATAATATGTGCTTGCATTGTGTCAAGGCAATATAATAAGGTGGGGATGGAGATTTCTGTTGAGAGGAGGAATTCAGGGGGGTAAGAATTGTTCTAGGAGGGGGGCATTTTGGTGGTGATTTAAGGAGGGTTTGTGCTAGGAGGGTCGATGTGGGGGGTGGTGCTTGAAGAGGTGATATGGTAGAGGGGGGGGGGGGGGGTTTGTACTAGGAGGAGATTTTTTTTTCCCGGGGGGGGGGGGGGGGGAGATTTGTGCTAGTAGAGATGATTTGAGGGGGGGAAGGGAGGAATATTTGTGCTAGGAGAGGAATTTGGAGTGGGGGGGGGGGTTGTGCTAGTAGGGATGTTTGGAGGGGGGATGGGAGGGATATTTGTGCTAGGAGGGAGATTCGGAGTGGGGAGGGGATTTGTGCTATTAGGGCTGATGGGAGGGGGATTGGGGGGGTGATTTGTGCTATTAGGGCTGATGGGAGGGGGATTGGGGGGGGGGGATTTGTGTCTAGGAGGGGGATTGGGGGGGGGATTTGTGCTATTAGGGCTGATGGGAGGGGGATTGGGGGGGATTTGTGTCTAGGAGGGGGATTGGGGGGGGATTTGTGCTAGTAGGGAAGATTGGAGGGGGGAAATTTACGTCCTTTTTTTCCCCTCACAAATCGAGCTTTCTTTTGTTGGTATTTGATCATCTCTGCAGTTTTTATTTACAAAATAACAAAAATATAACAAAATATATATCCGAAAAATAACAAACAACAAAGGGCTAGATTCAGTAAGTTTGTGCGGGCGTAGCGTATCAAAGATACGCTACGCCGCCGTAACTTAGTGAGGCTGGGGCTGGATTCACAAAGAACCTGCGCCCTAAGTTGCGGCGGCGTAGCGTAAAACTGCCGGCGTAAGCGCGCCGAATTCAAATTGTGAAGAGGTGGGCGTAAAATGTAAATAAAACATGACCCCCCCACGTAAATGACGTCTATAACGAACGGCGCATGCGCCGTCCGTGAACGTATCCCAGTGCGCATGCTCCTAATCACGTCGCAAATAGTCAATGCTTTCGACGTGAACGTAATTTACGCAAAGCCCTATTCGCGAACGACTTAAGCAAAACGACGCAAAATTCGACGCTGTCCCGACGTCCATACTTAACATAGGTTACTCCCGCTATATGAGGAGTATCCATACGCCGGAAAAAGCCTTGCATTAACGACGTAAAAAAATCCGCCGGGCGCACGTACGTTTCTGAATCGGCGTATCTAGCTCATTTGCATATTCTACGCCGAAATCAACGGAAGCGCCACCTAGAGGCCACCGTAAATATGCACCCTAAGATACGACGGCGTAAGAGACTTACGTCAGTCGTATCTTAGAAAAATTCTGGCGTATCTTGGTTTCTAAATGCAGAAAAAAGATACGCCGACGTAACTTCTTACTGAATCTAGCCCAAAATGTCTTCATCAGTTTAGGCCAGTGTTTCTCAATTCCAGTCCTCAGGCCCCCCCAACAGGTCAGGTTTTCAGGATTTCCCTCAGATGAAAAGGCTGTGGTGATTACTAAGGCAGTGAAACTGATCAAATCACCTGTGCAAAATAATGGAAATCCTGAAAACCTGACCTGTTGGGGGGGCCTGAGGACTGGAATTGAGAAACACTGGTTTAGGCCAATATGTTTTCATCTACATATTTTAGGTAAAAAAAAAAAACACGCAATAAGCGTATATAGATGTATTAAATGTCACTAGCCGGGAAGGGGTTAACACTAGGGGGCGATCGGGGGGGGGGGGGGGGGTCAAGTGTGTTCCCTGGAAGGTGTTTCTAACTGTGGGGGGACTGACTGGAAGAGGCGAGAGATTGCTGTTCCTGATCACTAGGAACCAGCAGATCTCTCTTCTCCTCCACCTGTCAAAAACAGAATCTCTCTGTTTACATCGACAGATCCCCGTTCTCGCTCCCGCGATCGCTGGTTGCCGGCCGCGCGCATCGGGTCCCCCTCCGTAAAGGCGGTGCGCGCGCGCCCGTTATGGCTCTTAAAGGAGCCGACATACACCTACAGCTGTTTGCGGGAACGAGCCGACCTGCTGCCGTATGATGACGGCGGCTGGTCAGCAAGTGGTTAAAAACATAGTACTTTTTTGACACAATTAAAAAATATATATATTTAGAATTGGTGTTTTGGGGTGGGGCGTGGCGTGACCCGCGCCTATTAGGCGCACCGTAACGGGCGCCTGCCAGTGTTAAACGAGTCATAAGATGAACGGATTGTGTGCTTTGCGTGTTCACAGAAGTCATTCTAATTTGGCTTCTTCTTTCCTCCCCAGGTGAAGCGCGTGGGCTGCGTTCACTTAGACTGACCCGACCTCCTGGTGGCGACGCGCAGAAACGTGCGGGAAAAATGCAGACGTTCCTGAAAGGGAAGCGGGTCGGGTATTGGATGAGCGATAAGAAGATCAAGAAACTCAACTTTCAAGCCTTTGCTGACTTGTGCAGGTAAGATGTCGCTGGAAGGCTTCGGTCACGCGAGGAACTTGTGAGCTTTTTGAAATTGTGCCGCTCTCGTGATTATAAAGGTTTAAAGGGCTAGTCCTCCCAGAACTGATATTTTTTTTGTTGCATGCTGGACAGTTACGCTGTCTGACAGTTATCTCATAAAGACTCTATTAGGGGGATATCTGCACCGATTTCCGGGTCTGTACAGCTGCTGAGCACAGGGATGGTGGGAACCCCTCATAATGGGCACAGCAGGTGTACAGACCCAGGAACTCAGCATAGGGTTGGTGGGAACCCCTCATAATGGGCACAGCAGGTGTACAGACCTGAGAACTCAGCACAGGGATGGTGGGAACCCCTCATAATGGGCACAGCAGGTGTACAGACCCAGGAACTCAGCATAGGGTTGGTGGGAACCCCTCATAATGGGCACAGCAGGTGTACAGACCTGAGAACTCAGCACAGGGATGGTGGGAACCCCTCATAATGGGCACAGCAGGTGTACAGACCCGGGAACTTGGCACAGGAATGGTGGGAACCCCTCATAATGGGCACAGCGGGTGTACAGACCTGGGAACTCTGCACAGGGATGGTGGAAACCCCTCATAATGGGCACAGCAGGTGTACAGACCTGGGAACTTGGCACAGGGATGGTGGGAACCCCTCATAATGGACACAGCAGGTGTACAGACCCGGGAACTTGGCACAGGAATGGTGGGAACCCCTCATAATGGGCACAGCGGGTGTACAGACCTGGGAACTCTGCACAGGGATGGTGGAAACCCCTCATAATGGGCACAGCAGGTGTACAGACCTGGGAACTTGGCACAGGGATGGTGGGAACCCCTCATAATGGACACAGCAGGTGTACAGACCCGGGAACTCAGCACAGGGACGGTGGGAACCCCTCATAATGGGCACAGCAGGTGTACAGACCCGGGAACTTGGCACGGGGAAGGTGGGAAACCCTCATAATGGGCACAGCAGGTGTACAGACCTAGGAACCCCTCATAATGGGAACAGCAGGTGTACATACCCAGGAACTTGGCACAGGGATGATGGGAACCCTTCATAATGGGCACAGCAGGTGTACAGACCTGGGAACTCAGCACAGGGATGGTGGGAACCTCTCATAATGGGCACAGCAGGTAAACAGACCCGAGAACTTTAACCATTGAGGGGTTCCCACCATCCCTGTGCTAAATTCCTGGCTCTGTACACCTGCTGTGCTCATTATGAGGGATTCCCACCAACCCTCCAGTGGCAGACATTGACTACCTGGTTCCAGCTGTAACTGAAGTATCACTTTTTTGGTGCACTGGCCCTTTAAATTATTTATTTTTTAAAGCAATACTCCCCCTTTTTTTTTTTTTTTTACACTTAATTTCCTAGAACTATGCCGCTACACTTTCTAAAAGCACTCTACAGGAAAAGTCCAGCCATCTGTAACATTCCACACTCTCCCGTGTCATGTGATTGGAGGTGCGGCTGCCTTTTGTTACAAGCGTTTTAAATATGACACGAGGCCCCACAATGCATTGCGTCAGTGGAGGGCTCGTGTGCAATGCTGACACAAGCAAAAGCATCACTCCGCTAAACCCACAATACACACATACATATACACACACACACATATATATACACAATACACACACACACATATATACACACACATACACATATACACATACACATATATATATATATATACACACACATACACATACACATACATATATACATACATATACATATATATATATACACACATATACATATATACATATACACACACACACATATACATATACACACACACATATATATATATACATACATACACACACACATATATATACACACACACAGCGGTAAAACAACACGCAATCGCACGCTGCGTCAGCAAAGTCTGAAAAGGTCGTATGTATCGGCTTTCTCTTTTATTGTTAAAGCTGAAATTGAATCTGCTTATATTTTCTCTTCTCTGGTCCCCCCCCCCCCCCCCCCAACATAATGACATTTTTAAATAAAACCTTTCTATTTTCATTGCCTTCCACCCTTTATGTTGGACCCGGCGACGTTGTCAGGGCTGCTGTAAGAAACGCAGTTTACTATGCTTCTGAATGAACACAGTGAGAGGTCAGTACCGATCCCTCGTTGTGTTCATTCAGGAAAGGAAGGAGCTGGTAAATGTGACATATTTATTGGATCCCCCACACTCTACATCATGAAGGGATTTTATTGTGTGCTTACAGCTGCCAGTGGGACATGTGTCCTCTCTCGCTCTGGCATGGATCAAGGTAAAGGGCCAATCACAGCGGCCCTTTACCATGTGATCAGCTGTGTCTAATCACAGCTGATCACAATGCAAACACACTTGCTGGTTATTGGCATTCCTTTCCTCATGGGCTTTTCATGGTGTGAGGAGAGGAGAGACAATAACTGGCAAGTGTGACGGGACATCTCATAGTCGGAGCAATGATCATCAGGGTCTTGATTATAAGTGCAACTCCCAACAAGTGCCGCCTCGCCAGTGCCCAGACAGTGCCGCCTCGCCAGTGCCCAGACAGTGCCGCCTCGCCAGTGCCCAGACAGTGCCGCCTCGCCAGTGCCCAACCAGTGCTGCCTCACCAGTGCCCAACCACTGGTCCATGATGTCTTCTGGGACCTGTGTGTTTCCCAGAAGACAGCAGGGGGTGGGGGGTGCCAGACGTGGCGTAGACTGCGGCAGATAATGCAGGGGTCTATGCCCGGAAGTGGGTGCCAATACCTGTCTTCGCTACATGCCGACCGCACACCGTCATTATACGGCGGCAGGTCGGCTCTCCTGGGCGAGAGCCCGTAGCTATACGGCGGCTCTTTGAGCGGCCACTAGGGGCGCGTGCGCGTCCCCGACTCCCGTGCGTGTACAGTGTATGAACAGAGGATCAGTGTTTCCCCTAGTGAGGCCACCCCCCCCCCCCCCCCCCACAGTAAGAACACACCCAGGGACATACTTAACCCCTTCCCCGCCCCCTAGTGTTAACCCCTGGCATTTTTATAGTAAGCCAATGCATTTTTATAGCACTGATCGCTATAAAAATGCCAATGGTCCCAAAAATGTGTCCGAAGTGTCCGCCATAATGTCGCAGTACTGAAAAAAATCGCTGATCGCCGCCATTACTAGTAAAAAAAATATATTAATAAAAATGCCATAAAAATACCCCCTGTTTTGTAAACGCTATAACTTTTGCGCAAACCAATCAAACGCTTATTGCGATTTTTTTTTTTTTTTTTTTTTTTTTTTTTACGAACAATATGTAGAAGAATACGTATCGGCCTAAACTGAGGAAAAAAAATATTGTTTTTATATATTTTTGGGGGATATTTATTACAGCAAAAAGTAAAAAATATTATTTTTTTTCAAAATTGTCGCTCTATTTTTGTTTATAGCGCAAAAAATAAAAACCGCAGAGGTGATCAAATACCACCAAAAGAAAGCTCTATTTGTGGGAAAGAAAGGACGCCAATTTTGTTTGGGAGCCACGTCGCACGACCGCGCAATTGTCAGTTAAAGCGGCGTAGTCCCGAATCGCAAAAAGTGCTCTGGTCTTTGGGCAGCAATATGGTCCGGGGGTTAAGTGGTTAGACAGGTATCTGCTCCCCCCTGAAAGGTGCCAAATGTGACGCTAGAGGGGGGGGAGGGGGAGTCCTGACAGCGAAGGTTCCATTTTTGTGTGGACCTCCGTTTTTTTAAGAGAAGATTGGCATCTAATTGCTGTATGCCAAGCGTATCCTGTGCCCTGACCCCTCTCCTGTTAAAGTTCCTTCAAGCAATACATCTAAAAATGACACCCCCCCCCCCCAGACTGCGGTACTGGAGCCGGTGTGAACGGTCTGGAGCTTTGCGGTGGCTGCAGCCTCTGTACATTTAGAGAAGAAGCGGTTAATACCAGTGGCCCCTGGGGCCCGAACGCCACATTAAAATGTTTGGGCCTGTGGCCTTTCTCTACCGTACTTTTCTCTGGTGGCCCCTGGATGCCTGCTAGCCGTGACCTACAATATACACCGAGACATTCTTGTTATTCTTTATGTTTACCGTTGTACTTGATGGAACCTGTTTTTTTTTCGCCGGCACATAAGGGCCTTTTCTCCTTTTTCCTGTTGGTTCCTTCTCTAAATGTGTTACAAAACAAGTGTCACAATGTATTTTTGTTTCTCCATTAACAAATCTGAAGGCGTCCTTTGTGCTTCTCTGATGACAAGAGGAAGAGAGAGACGAGTCTTCTTTACACTCGTTTCCTGAATAGAGATGGCCCAACGTCTACCCCGCTTGTAGATTCCCCTGAATTGATCTCCAGATTTTCCTATAATAATACTAATATACTCCTGACCATGGGCGTCCGCTGAAATTTTTTCAGCACAGACCCCCCCCCCCCCCCTTCAGCACAGACCCCTCCATTCAGCACAGACCCCCCCCCCATCCCATTCAGTACCTCAGATCAGCCATCAGCATGGCCGGGTCACAGCAGGTTCCCTCCCCCTGTGTACACATAAACACTGGAGGGGGAGGCAGCTTCACTCTGCTCGCTGTATCTGTGTGACATCCGGCCCGGGACCACTCAGACAGCTCGTGCCTGCAAGGCTCTTCAACACCTTCTCGATTTTTCAGGGGGGGTCAATTGCCCCCCTTGCCCTATGGAGTGGATGCCCATGCTCCTGACCCTTTTATTATGTTTTTAACCGCCTGCCGACCGCCGCACACACACATAAGTTGGCACAATGGCGCAGGCAGGCAAATGGGCCTACCTGTACGTCCCTTTAAATTTGTCACCCAGCGGGCTTACTCGGTCCCTCCGCGTGCCTTGTGAGCATGCTCGCGGGTCCCGGGAACTCGATGTTCCCAGGCTGCTCCCGCGATTGTGGTCGGCAAAGACAGAACAAGGGAATGCCTTTGTAAACGAGAAATTCCCCTGTTCTGCCTAGTGACGTGTCACTGGTAGCTCCCCCCTCTAACAGTTGAAAGCACTCCCTAGGACACACTTAAAGTGGAGGTTCACCCTCAAAAAAAATTCTGACATCACATGGAGTCGAGCCATCCTACCAACAGAATTCCCGGTGTTTTTTTTTTTTTTTTCTCAGCGCATACCTCGTTATCACGATTTTCACCCCCCGGCAATCCCGCGGGACTGGGCGTTCCCAAGCACTGCCTGTGATTGACAGGCTTCCGAACGGCGCATACTGCGCATCACAGGTTGCCGACAGAACCCGAATGTCGGTGCGCAGGCGCCGTATAGAGCCGCACCGACGTTCGGGTTTTTTCGGCAACCTGTGACGCGCAGTATGCGCCATTCGGAAGCCTGTCAATCACAGGCAGTGCTTGGGAACGCCCAGTACCGCGGGATTGCCGGGGGGTGAAAATTGTGATAACGAGGTATGTGCTGAGAAAAAAAAAAAACACTGGCATTCTGTCGGTAGGATGGCTCGACTCCATGTGATGTCAGAATTTTTTTGGAGGGTGAACCTCCACTTTAACCCCTTCAGTGCCACCTAGTGGTTAACCTCTTCACTGCCAGTGTCATTTTCACAGTGATCGGGGCATTTTTATAGCACTGATCGCTGTAAAAATTACAATGGTGTCCGATGTGTCAGCCATAAAAATTGCGGATCGTCGCCATTACTAGTAAAAATAATAATAATAATAAAAAAAATATAAAACTATCGATTAGTAAAAATTCCGCGCCAAATTGCACAAACCGAGGTGCAATGTAATATGAATGATAAATATGTACTACATTCAAAACAATACAAATTAAAATATAAGATTGAGCTGCTCCTCTGCAGATCAAGTGATACTTAAAGGGTCACTAAAGGAAAACATTTTTTTTTGCTGAAATGACTGTTTACAGGGTATAGAGACATAATAGTTAAAGCGGAGGTTCCATTACAAAAAAAAGAAAATTAAAAGTCAGCAGCTACAAACACTGTAGCTGCTGACTTTTAATAAGGACACTTACCTGTCCTAGCCTCCAGCGATGTCTGCCCCCGCCGAGGCTGATCCTCGATCCTAGCAGCTCCAAGCGCTGCCATCCACAGTAAGGGAAACGCAGTAAAGCGGTACGGCTTCACTGCCCGTTTCCTACTGCGCATGCGCGAGCAGCGCGGCGCTTTGTGAATGGGCCGGCTGCTTTCTGGGACACACACAGTTCCCAGAATGCAGCGCGCCCCATTCACAAGAAGACACCCAGTGTAGGAGGAGAAAGAGAATTCATTTTATGTTAAATGTTTTGCAATCCTGTTGTTATGCTGACCAGTAACGAGGCTGCATTGCAAACGTTACGATTTCCTCCGTTCTGATTGGATCGGGACGTACACGCAAACTACAAATACCGTGATCCTCTAGTGAGGCAAAAATACCCTAAGGGGTAGATCCACATACAAATAGATCGGCGCAGCGTATGTGAGATACGCTACGCCGCTGTAACTTACATTAGGCCGGTTCAAATCCCCAAAGAATTTGCGCCGTAAGTTACGGCGGCGTAGTGTATCTCAATCGGCTTAACTGCGCGGAATTCAAATCGGCGATTAGGGGGCGTGTTTCATTTAAATGAAGCACGTCCCCGCGCCGAATGAACTGCGCATGCTCCGTTTCTAAATTTCCCACCGTGCATTGCGCTAAATGACGTCGCAACGACGTAATTTTTTTTAACTTAGACGTGAATTGCGTCCATCCCGATTCACGGACGACTTGCGCAAAAAAAAAAATTAAAATTTCGACGCGGGAACGACGGCCATACTTAACATGGCAAGTCTAACTATACGCAACGAAATAGCAGCTTTAACTATACACCGGAAAAAGCCGACTACAGACGACGTAAAAAAATGCGACGGTCGCTCGAACGTTCGTGGATCGTCGGAAATAGCTAATTTGCATACCCGACGCGGAAAACGACGTGAACGCCACCCAGCGGACGCCGAAGAATTGCATCTTAAATCCGAAGGCGTACAAAGACGTACACCTGTCGGATCTAACCCAGAAGCCGTCGTATCTTGTTTTGAGGATTCAAAACAACAATACGACGCAGGAAATTTGAAAGTACGCCGGCGTACTCTCTCTGTGGATCTACCCCTAAATCTCTTCTTTACCCTTTTTTTAAAAGCAAAAGATCAAAAATGAATTTGTTTTACTTCTGCCCTAGACCGGAAGTGACGTCATGACACTCCGGTCCTCCAAGGCTATAGAAGCGATCAGAGACGATCTGGTCTCTGTCTGCCTCTGTGACCAGCTAGACACACCGTCGGACGGTTTCTCTGGCCCTCCGGTAAAAGCCAGGAAACACAATGAGCTGCTTGTGGATCACTTTCATGAAAAAAATGCTAACTGCTGGTTGGTAAAAAATATATAAATACTGGGGTTATGGCTGATGGGCTCTGGCTGATGGGCTCTATCTGTAGCTGCTGCACACCCATCGCCCAACCCTCTTCTGTAGTATTTTGCAAGTTGTCTTATTCACGGTTGATTTTTAATGAGGATACTTTTTCCGGCACACACCTAGAAATCTGAGTTGTACATTGAAGGTATGACACAATCCCGAAGGTTAATGTGTGATCCTTCACCTGTAATCACACGGGTGGTAACAGGTGAAGTGTGTTTAGCATCTGTAGCCAGAGGGCGGACGTTTCCACCGTTGTAGTCCCGTGTACTTCTAGGAGGACTAAATGATGGCTTCCAGCGCAATGTTTATTGAACCACATAAATGAGCTCCACCTTGTAATGTGCTGTGTAGATTACCAGACTAATTACAGACTCGTTGTAGTAAAAGCTGAATCTCGGGATCAGCAAATCCATTCATCATGTGTATTCATCTGGAACCTTGGTGATCTTTGTGTATTTCTTTCAGATCTGTGCAGTAATCCAGTGTGAGACTTCCTGTAATAAAGACCGCTCACTGCTTGTGCAGGGGGACTGGTCTTGTCTCCGCCCCCTCCTATAGATTTCTGTAGTGGGTGGAGCCTACTGGGCCCCTCCTACAGCTCTACTCTCTGCACAGTGGTGATGTTCCTTGTCATTGATTGGACCCTGGGCAAGCATTTTCTTTCCCCTCTGCCCCCCCCCCTCTCTTTCCATGCAATTTTTCATTTTCCACCCCAACATCCCAAAAACACACACACAGGCTTAGCCCAGGCTTTAATAGGCCATACTACCCTTACACAGGACCCCTTCCCCCCCCCCATACTACCCCCATCATTACACAGGACCCCTTCCCCCATACTACCCCCATCATTACACAGGACCCCTTCCCCCATACTACCCCCATCATTACACAGGACCCCTTCCCCCATGTTACCCCCATCATTACACAGGACCCCCTCCCCTATACTATCCACATCATTACACAGGGACCCACTCCCCTACACTATCCACATCATTACACAGGACCCACTACCCCCATCATTACACAGGACCCCTTCTCCATACTACCCTCATCATTGCATAGGACCCATACTACACCCAATATTACATAGGACCCCTCCCCCATGCTACACCCATCATTACACAGGACCCCTTCCTCCATACTACACCCATCATTACACAGGACCCCTTCCTCCATACTACACCCATCATTACACAGGACCCCTTCCTCCATACTACACCCATCATTACACAGGACCCCTTCCCCCATACTACCCTCCATCATTACACAGGACCCCTTCCCCCATACTACCCTCCATCATTACACAGGACCCCTTCCCCCATACTACCCTCCATCATTACACAGGACCCCTTCCCCCATACTACCCTCCATCATTACACAGGACCCCTTCCCCCATACTACCCTCCATCATTACACAGGACCCCTTCCTCCATACTACCCTCCATCATTACACAGGACCCCTTCCTCCATACTACACCCATCATTACACAGGACCCCTTCCCCCATACTACACCCATCATTACACAGGACTCACTCCCCCCATCATTACACAGGACCCCTTCTCCATACTACCCTCATCATTACATAGAACCCATACTACACCCAATATTACACAGGACCCCTCCCTCCATACTACACCCATCATTACACAGGACCCCCTTCTCCATACTACCCTCATCATTACATAGGACTTCCCCTCCTCCATTAATAAATAGGACCCCTTCCTCTATACTACACCCATCATTACACAGGACCCCTTCCCCCATTCCAGCCAGGAGCTCCAGCGGGGGGACTCAAGAAGAGGTTTGGTGCCCCCATGGGAAGCGGCATTCTATGGGGGCAGTGGATATAGAGGAGGAGCCAGGAGCTCCAGCGGAGGGACTTGAGAAGAGGTTTGGTGCCCCCACGGGAAGCGGCATTCTATGGGGGCAGTGGATATAGAGGAGGAGCCAGGAGCGCCAGCGGGGGGACTCAAGAAGAGGTTTGGTTCCTCCATGGGAAGCAGCATCCTATGGGAGGAAGTGGACATAGTGGAGCAGCCAGAAGCGCCAGTGGGGGGGACCCGGGAAGAGGCGGTTTGGGGCTGCAGAGCAGGGAAGTTTTTTATAAATAAATAAATAAATAAATTATCTTTACAGCCACTTTAACATGTATGGGTGAGTTTTACCAGAAGACCAAGCTGCCCAGGAAAAGTGGCAGTTACATGGGGGGTTGGGACAAACCATATAAGAGTGGGGCTCAATGGGCATTTGTTCACTTCAAGCAGGTTTTACATGACCTAAAAATGTGTATGCAAAAAAATAAACGGCTCTTAGCCATATATCAAAAAAATATATAAAAATCTGCTGGGTGTGAATTGAGTTGCATGCTTGTCGGATCCTGATGGTGGTGGACTGATCGGGAAGTCCCAGGTACTGAGGTGTGTTTGCGTTCTGTCTGGCCGGCACACCGGGGAAGGAAGGGATGGGGATTTGTGTTATCGGTGAGTCATTGTATTATTAGCTGATTCATCTTTTCTGTTCCAATAATGTTTAGAGCCATTTGTAATCACACGTCTGATATTTTGCACGGAGGACGTTTAGCCAGACACCTACCAGTGTAGTTTTAAAAGAGGGCCTGTCATTAGAATTTAAGCGAGTTCAAAAGATAATGTGTGAAGCTTCATTTTTCTTTTTTTTTCCTCCAATTTAGAATTCAAGTCAAGGTTGTCTCCTCTAATTTAACCGATCACCTCCCCTCTAAAACGTTAAGGCTGGGCTCACACATGTTGTGGCTGCAGCTCACAGTGGGGGGGAAGGGGCAATCTTTTTAGTCAGTGTGAGGGTGACCTATGTTTAGAGGCAATGAAGTAAGTGCGGCTGTGCTTTTTGGGCTACGACGGTACTCGGGATTAACCTAGGAGTAGGCGTGAAGGTGATCACTATCTGCATGGCTTTGGATATATTAGAAATGTTGCCGCGCCGTGCAGCCAATTCCAGGACAAAGTCAAGATGACGAAACGCGTTGGGGCGTGGCTGCATAGCAACTAGTAGGAAGACTTTGTTTACAATAAGAGATGTGTGGTTTTTTTTTTTGTGTAGTGCGATATCACCGATTTACTCGTCTCAGAGATTGATGCAACACTCTGGGTTTTACATCTTTTATGCTTGTTTACACTTGTACTTTATAAGTGCAATGTATGAAGGTTTTATTCAATAAATTACCAGTGTGTTTAGAAGTTATCGCACTTTCTTATCTTCCCCCATGTGATTGTACACACCCGTCTACACTGAGTGGAGAGGAGCTGTTCGTGAATTTAACCCTTTATGGGGTGACTGCTCTTCTGCCAAACAGGCCAGTGTAAGGCAATACCTCTTGGTGAGTTCATTACTGATGGGGAGCGGCTCTGTGTGATTTTGAAGACTTTTTCACCCTTTCGGAAGAAGTTTTACTTGATCTTGGAAATGTCTGCTTCTTGTTTATGGACTTTCAGTCACAGAATTTCTATCTATTCATTACTCTGTATTTATATATCATGTGTAGTTTATTTTAGCGCTGCTGTTCACTCAATTGTGTTTTTTTTTTTTGGGTGGTTATTATTTCTGTATGGTAGAGTCAGGGGAGGGCTGGCAGCCTTAGGCCTGGGGGGAAAGTTCAGTCAGTTGGCCCACTGAACCGCCGAATCAGCTCACCATCCATGGCCCATCTGGTTTTTCAATGCAGCCAACTCCAGTGCCCATCAATGCAGCCTGATCACTGGGGCAGGTTACATGGGGTGTATGGGGGGGGGGTCAGCTATGGGTGTCAGGGTCTCTCACCACAGTGATCTCAGCAGGTCCTTGCACTCCACGGCCTCCTGGGGGGGTAATGCTCCTGGTCCTGGGGTCAAGTTGCAGCCAGCACATAGCCCTGCGTCCTGACTCCCTGGCACACCCTGCTTTCAAGAATTCGGTCTCTGGGAGTTGTAGTTTCCTCTGCGCTGCTCTGTTTTCCACTCACCGGGAGCTTGAGCGTGGACTACAACTCCCAGAATGCAACAGCTAGTGGTCAGCCGTCGTGGCCATGCCCCCGGCCCAACTTCCCAGACCAGAATAAAAAAGAAAATGGTAGCGGGCAGCGGCTGCTGGCCATAAGTCAGAGCAGCCTGGGAGGCAATTGCCACCCTGCCCCCCAGCCCAGCCCTCCCCTGGGTAGAGTGGTCTTACTTGGGGAAGTAACCAAGAACCCAATGTTCACTCTGACAGAGCTCCAGCATTTCTATGTGGAGAGAGGAGAAACTTCCAGAAGAACAACCATCTCTGCAGCACTCCACCAATCAGGCCTGTATGGGGGAGTGGCCAGACGGAATCCACTCCTCAGTAAAATGCACATGACGGCCCACGTGGAGTTTGGCAAAAGGGACCCGAAGAACTCTGACCATGAAAAACAAAATTCTCTGGTCTGACTTTGGCCTGATAAACTCTTTGGCCTGAAGGGCAAGTGTAGGGCTGCTCATCAGCTGGACAATAGCATCCCTACAGTGAAGCATGGTGGTGGCAGCATCATGCTGTGGGGATGTTTTTCAGCGGCAGGAAGTGGGAGACTAGTCGGGATCGAGGGAAAGATCAATGCAGCAATGTACAGAGAAATATTTTAACCACTTAAAGGGAAAAAAAAATTTGCCTAAAATTAATGTCTGCAAGGTAGACAGAATAGTGTAATGATTCTGTTAAAAAAACGAGTAAATACCTATTAAATTCCTTCATCTATATCCCCTCCGGCGTTCTAGTTTCTGTTCTCTCATTTACTTCCTGGTTTGCGGCGCTTGTTCATGTAAGAAATACATTTCCCAGTATGAATTGCGGCACGCCCAGTAATTCACACCTCCTTGAAGTCTCTAACCCGTAGAGAGCGTCCTGCCACACAGATGTAGTTCCCAGGAGGGGGTGAGCACGTTACTCACCACCGCAGTAAAGCCTCCCGTCACGGTGGTCAGTAACAATCAGACAAGCAGGAAGTGAACAGAACAAAGAAGAAATAGAGCAACTTCTGAGCAAAAATGAACAATGAGGAAGTGAAAAGAGGAATGTCTGCAGGTAAAGGATGCTTATTATGAAAAAAAATATTTTCCTTTACAACCCTTTTAAGGACCCCTTCACGCCAATATACGCCGGCAGAATGGCACGGCTGGGCACATCCATGTACCTGTACCATGTACCTGTACGTGGCCCTTTAAGCCCAACCGTGGGGACGCGCGCCACCGCGACCCCACGGTTGGGCTTAAAGGGCTCCGGGACCCGATCGCTGCTGAAGGTCCCGCGATTGGTCCCCGGAGCTGATGAACGAGTAGAGCGGTGTGTAAATATCCCCCAAAAATATATATAAAAACGTTTTTTTTTCCTCAGTTTAGGCCGATACGTATTCTTCTACATATTTTTCGTAAGCTTGCCAACGGCGGCTGGTTTGCAAGCAGTTAATGTTTTCTCTACATTTCCTGATTGAACTGATTTTATTGATCCTCTTCTTATATTGTGGAGTAGCCCCTTGGTAGGCTCAGTCACTATTCATGATATGAGGTTCTTCTATGGCAGGGATATGCAATTAGCGGACCTCCAGCTGTTGCAAAACTACGAGTCCCATCATGCCTCTGCCTTTGGGTGTCATGCTTGTGGCTGTCAGTTTTGCTATGCCTCATGGGACTTGTAGTTCTGCAACAGCTGGAGGTCCGCTAATTGCATATCCCTGGTCTATGGCATTGCCTCCTCCCCCCCGGGAGATATGCAAAGCATTGTCCTTCTGGGTATGGGAGACGCCTGCACTCCAGAGACGCCCTGACAGCGGCCTCTTTAAACAAAGGATTGTAAGCGGCTATTGTGGTGAAGATGATCCGATAATCTCGTCAAGCAAATCTTTTCTGTGATGATGAAGATATAATCCACCCGGTTCTGTGTTATGCGTTGGCCTGGTTATGAAGGTGCAGCTGATGTAACCGTCCTGGTGGGGAACGTGCTTGGCCTGGATGTAGGGCTGCAACTAATGATTATTTTCATAATCGATTAGTTGGCCGATTATTGTTTCGAGTAATCGATTAATTGGATAATAGCCTTAAAAAAAAAATAGCATTTGCCCTGGTTCACACTGGGCTGCGGGAGTGAAGCCGTGCGAGTTCAGCTGAACTCGCACGGCTTCACTCCCGCTGGCAGTCTCGATTTCGGCCACGATTTAAGAGACATCTGTGCAGGTAAATCGCGGCCCGAAATCGCAAAAAGTAGTACAGGAACTACTTTTTGAAATCGGTGCAGCGCCGCAGATGCGGCGTCGCACCGATTAGGACAGTGTCATTGCCGACAATTACTGGCAAATGCCGCCGATTTGAGATGCGATTTCACGTGTGAAATCGCATCTTAAATCGAAGGAAATCGTACCCAGTGTGAACCTGGGCTCAAAAAAAAAATAATTGGGCCAATTTGTTGTTGGGCAGATTACAAAACACAAATTGCCACAAAAACACATTGCATGCTTTTCTGCAGCTTCTCCATTGAAGTATATTGAACCAAAAAAAACAAAATGTCACCGTTTTGCGTTAAAGCGGGGGTTCACCCTATCGACGGGAAAAAAAAATTTTTTTTTTCTTTTACCTTTAAATCAGGCATTGTAGCGCGAGCTACAGTATGCCTGTCCCGAATTTTTTCCCCCCATACTCACCTTGTAGTCGTCCATCGAAGATACCGGGGAATGGGCGTGCCTCTGGAGACGGAGGATGATTGACGGCCGGCTCTGGCGCGTCACGCTTCTCCGGAAATAGCCGAAATAGGCTTGGTCTTCACGACGCGTGCGCATAGCCTGTGCGCACGCGCCGTGAAGAGCCGAGACCTACTCCGGCTGTCTTCGGGGAGAGTGACGTGCCAGGGCCGGCCGTCAATCATCCTCCCTCTCCATAGGCACGCCCATTCCCCGCGGGAGCCGGAATCTACGATGGACGACTACGAGGTGAGTACGGGGTTAAAAAAATCGGGACAGGCATACTGTAGCTCGCGCTACAATGCCTGTCTCGATGGTAACATCAAGTACGAGAGGGTGAACTACCGCTTTAAGGTCCTTGCCCTTTCCAAATACACAGCAGCTAAAAAAATCCTGGATGTGAACGTGTCCCATAGGAAAACATGTAAATGAACTGTAGTGTGTTTCTGCAAAAAGCACCAAAAAACACAGAGGTGTGACCCCAGGCCTGAGATGTTTAGTAACATAATGGGGGTTAAAAAAACAAAAATAAGTACAAAAAGAGCAAATAATCGCTACTGTAAGGGGTAATTTTTTACTGTGGGACAGTGAAAGTAATATTTACAGTAGCGATTTGCTTTTTTGTACTATAAAGGGCTAATTTTTGTTTTTTTAACCCCATTATGTTACCGGCCGATTATTCGATTATGAAAACTGTAATCGATTAATTTCATAATCGATTAGTTGTCGATTAATCGATTAGTTGTTTCGGCCCTACCTGGATGAAGGGTTTGGTGGCTTATCAGGCCTAAGCATACTTAAAGGCCCGTATATACCTATAGCGTTGTGGTAATGTGAGCGCTAATGCATACCTAAAACGCAACGCACGGCATACACAGTAAAGGGCATTGCTCTTTATTCTGAATAGTACCCCTACGCACCTTGCACCAGACATGTGATGGCGGCACATTGCAATGTGCGCCAGTCAGAAGGTGCGTTGCAGCGCTGTACAGAATGAAAGGTAACTCGTCACACCAACGCGTTTTAATGTGCGTGTTGCAGTAAAGTGTTTGGTGACCTGGTCATTGCTGTAATGCGTTGCGACATCTCTGAAATATACCAAATCCTTCATCTACACCAAGCATCTCCCTCCCCAGAATAGTTTATCGGCAGTATCGGCTCTATAGGCTCCCCTCCCGCCGCCATCCGGTGCTTCTCCGGGCTCTCCTGTGCTATCTGAGACCCGGAGAAACAATCTGCCGGTGATCTGCCAAGCTGGTTCCGGCTATCGTGAAAGTTCCTGCGCAGGCGCAATCTGACCTGCCGAGATGGTTCCGGCTAACGGGAAGGCTCCTTCAAGGACTGCGCAGGCGCAAACTTGCCGACGGAAATCTCCGAACCTCGGCCGGCATGCAGGGCGACGTGGATTTTTCGGTAAGTGGCCATTCGGCCTCACGTCCTCGCTGCGCTCGGACGGCTCGCTCGGCCTCCTGGCTCTTTTTTTTAACATCCTCCAATCCACGGGGATGTTAAAGAATGAGCCTGGATGCCGGGCGAGGTTCGGAGAATTCCGTCGGCAAGTTTGCGCCTGCGCAGTCCTTGAAGGAACTTCCCCGTTAGGGGAACCTTAAGGACAAGTCACCGGCGCTGGATGGGAGGCATAGAGATGACTGGTGACCAGATGGTCACCAGTCATCTCTATGATCGTCGGAGGCCGGGGCGCAATGTTATGACGTCACACCCGGGTACCGGAATGTAAACAAAGCCGTAATCGTGGCTGAAAGCATTAGATCTGTGAATTTTTTTTCACGATCCCATGCTTTCCATCCTGGAGGAGTACCTGTCACTAACCATTCCTATTACAAGGGATGTTTACATGAAGTGATCAAATTTTTTTTTTTTTTTTTTTTAAAGTGTAAAAATAAAATAAATTAAGTAAAATAATAAAAAAAATTTTTAAACGCCCCTATCCCCAGTAGCTCGCGCTCAGAAGCGAACACACGCGTAAGTCCCGCCCACATATGTAAACGCCGTTCAAACCACACATGTGAGGTATCGCCGCGTGCGTTAGAGAGCCAGCAACAATTCTAGCACTAGACCTCCTCTGTTACTCTAAAATGGTAACCTGTAAAAAAATATTAAGTGACGCCTATGGAGATTTTGAAGTACTGAAGTTTGGTGCCATTCCATGAGTTTTAAAGCGTGACATGTTGGGTATCTATTTACTCGGCGTAACTTCATCTTTCACATTTATATTAACAAAAATGGGCTTACTTTACTGTTTTGTTATTTTTAAATTCATGAAACAGTTTTTTTTCCCCAAAAAAAGGCGTTTGAAAAATGATTGCGCAAATACCGTGCAAGATAAAAAGTTACAATGACCGCCATTTTATTCCCAAGGGTGTCTGCTAAAAAAACATATATAGTGTTTGGGGGTTCTGAGTGATTTTCTAGCAAAAAAATTATGATTTTTGCATGTTGGAGAGAAGTGCCAAAATAGGCGCGGTATTGGAAGTGGTTAAAGCCCCCCGTGTGCTTGCACGCATATGTAGGTTGCATCCACGTGTACACGACATTCAAACCACACATGTGAGGTATCACTGCAAATGTTGGGAAACGAGAGAAATAATTCTACCACTAGACCTCCTCTGTAACTCTAAACTGGTTACTTGTAAAACGTTTTAAAGTGTCGCATTTAGAGGTTTTTTTAAGTACCAAAGTTTGGCGACCATTCCACGCGCACGCAATTTTAAAGCATGATATATTGGGTATTTTTCTCGACGTAACATCATATGTCGCATGCAAAAAAAAATGTTAAGTTATTTTTTATTCCCTAGGCTCTCTGCTAATTTTATATACCGTATTTATCGGCATATAGCGCGCACCCCAACCTGAGAAGGGAAGTTTAGGGAAAAAAATTACTTTTTGGATGCTCAGCCTTGTCGGTGTCCGTCTGCTGTCGGCGGCCTTGCGCGGGGTCCCTCCAGCCTTGTCAGTTTCTGTCTGCTGTCTTGACCGGCGTCCATCGGCGGCCTTGT
The DNA here is from genome assembly GCF_905171775.1 of Rana temporaria. Classification (NCBI taxonomy): domain Eukaryota; kingdom Metazoa; phylum Chordata; class Amphibia; order Anura; family Ranidae; genus Rana; species Rana temporaria. Next base: position 10,765,914 of record NC_053501.1, on the reverse strand, counting down.
CCGGCGTCCATCTGCGGCCTTGTCCGGCGTCCATCTGCGGCCTTGCGCGGTGTCCGTCCAGCCTTGTCGGTGTCCGTCTGCTGCCTTGACCGGCGTCCATCGGCGGCCTTGTCTGGCGTCCGTCTGCGGCCTTGCGCGGGGTCCGTCCAGCCTTGTCGGTATCCGTTGCGTCCGTCTGCCAGGGGTTGCAGCGTTGAATTTGGCGCCTCGGTCGAGCTGTGCAGAGCCGGAAATCCGGTGTGTTCGGCTCCTCTCGTGTGGCTGCGGGCGTAGAGCCGAGCGTGGCCGAGCCTAGCCGAGTGCGCAGTACTGCGCACTCGGCTCTGTCTTTGTTGGCGGCGCTCAGAGACAGCGAGGATCGGCTGTCTCTAAGGAGGATCGGCGTATATCGCGCATCCACAATTTCCCCCTGATTTTAAGGGGAAAAAAGTGCACGGTATACGCCGATAAGTACGGTATATATATGATGTGTTTGGGGTTTCTGAGTAATTTTCTAGCAAAAAAATGTAGGAAAGGGGTGCTGGAATTTGCGTGATATGGAAGTGGTTAATACAGCATATGCAGTGTGTGTGTGTGTGTGTGTGTGTGTGTGTAAAATAGATGATTTTTTTTTTTTTTTTTTTTTTAAATGCAATATATCTCTTGCACATCATTTCCCTTTTTAAAATGCTGAGTCACTTTCCTGGCCTCCTTGTAACTGAGGGGGAATCCAGCAGTAGACTTTTGTTTTTAGTGTATGTCTGATATATACGAATATATATATATATATATATATATATATATATATATATATATATATATATATATATATATATATATATATATAATACAGGGAGTGCAGAATTATTAGGCAAATGAGTATTTTGACCACATCATCCTCTTTATGCATGTTGTCTTACTCCAAGCTGTATAGGCTCGAAAGCCTACTACCAATTAAGCATATTAGGTGATGTACATCTCTGTAATGAGAAGGTGTGTGGTCTAATGACATCAACACCCTATATCAGGTGTGCATAATTATTAGTCAACTTCCTTTCCTTTGGCAAAATGGGTGAAAAGAAGGACTTGACAGGCTCAGAAAAGTCAAAAATAGTGAGATATCTAGCAGAGGGATGCAGCACTCTTAAAATTGCAAAGCTTCTGAAGCGTGATCATCGAACAATCAAGCATTTCATTCAAAATAGTCAACAGGGTCGCAAGAAGCGTGTGGAAAAACCAAGGCGCAAAATAACTGCCCATGAAGTGAGAAAAGTCAAGCGTGCAGCTGCCAAGATGCCACTTGCCACCAGTTTGGCCATATTTCAGAGCTGCAACATCACTGGAGTGCCCAAAAGCACAAGGTGTGCAATACTCAGAGACATGGCCAAGGTAAGAAAGGCTGAAAGACGACCACCACTGAACAAGACACACAAGCTGAAACGTCAAGACTGGGCCAAGAAATATCTCAAGAAAGATTTTTCTAAGGTTTTATGGACTGCTGAAATGAGAGTGAGTCTTGATGGGCCCGTGGCTGGATTGGTAAAGGGCAGAGAGCTCCAGTCCGACTCAGACGCCAGCAAGGTGGAGGTGGAGTACTGGTTTGGGCTGGTATCATCAAAGATGAGCTTGTGGGGCCTTTTCGGGTTGAGGATGGAGTCAAGCTCAACTCCCAGTCCTACTGCCAGTTTCTGGAAGACACCTTCTTCAAGCAGTGGTACAGGAAGAAGTCTGCATCCTTCAAGAAAAACATGATTTTCATGCAGGACAATGCTCCATCACACGCGTCCAAGTACTCCACAGCGTGGCTGGCAAGAAAGGGTATAAAAGAAGAAAAACTAATGACATGGCCTCCTTGTTCACCTGATCTGAACCCCATTGAGAACCTGTGGTCCATCATCAAATGTGAGATTTACAAGGAGGGAAAACAGTACACCTCTCTGAACAGTGTCTGGGAGGCTGTGGTTGCTGCTGCACGCAATGTTGATGGTGAACAGATCAAAACACTGACAGAATCCATGGATGGCAGGCTTTTGAGTGTCCTTGCAAAGAAAGGTGGCTATATTGGTCACTGATTTGTTTTTGTTTTGTTTTTGAATGTCAGAAATGTATATTTGTGAATGTTGAGATGTTATATTGGTTTCACTGGTAAAAATAACTAATTGAAATGGGTATATATTTGTTTTTTGTTAAGTTGCCTAATAATTATGCACAGTAATAGTCACCTGCACACACAGATATCCCCCTAAAATAGCTAAAACTAAAAACAAACTAAAAACTACTTCCAAAAATATTCAGCTTTGATATTAATGAGTTTTTTGGGTTCATTGAGAACATGGTTGTTGTTCAATAATAAAATGAATCCTCAAAAATACAACTTGCCTAATAATTCTGCACTCCCTGTATACATATATATATATATACACATTAGACAAAAAAAATACAATTGAATACAGGAAATTCATAATAATAATTAATAATATTAGGGTTGTCCCGATACCACTTTTTTAGGACCGAGTACAAGTACCGATACTTTTTTTCAAGTAGTCGCCGATACGAATACCGATACTTTTTTTTAAATGTGTCCCCAAATGCAGCCATGTCCCCCACATATGCAGCCATGTCCCCCCAGCCATGTCCCCCACATATGCAGCCATGTCCCTCTAGCCATGTCCCTCACATATGCAGCGATGTCCCTCTAGCCATGTCCCTCACATATGCAGCCATGTCGCTCACATATGCAGCAATGTCCCTCTAGCCATGTCGCTCACATATGCAGCAATGTCCCTCTAGCCATGTCCCTCACATATGCAGCAATGTCCCTCTAGCCATGTCCCTCACATATGCAGCCATGTCCCTCTAGCCATGTCCCTCACATATGCAGCCATGTCCCTCTAGCCATGTCCCTCACATATGCAGCCATGTCCCTCACATATGCAGCCATGTCCCTCCAGCCATTTCCCCCATACCTTTGCCGCCGCCGCCGCATGGAGAAAATCGCAGCATTCATTTGAATAGCTGTTTTGCCCGCGCGTATAGACACTCCCCCTTGCTCGGCATTGGACAGATCACGATCACCCATCCAATCCCGAGCAAGGGGGAGTGTCTATACGCGCGGGAACACTACAGCTATTCAAATGAAAGTTGTGATGTTCCCGCACGCCGTTTAACCAATGCGGCGGCTTTCGATGCGGCGGCGCGATGCGGCAGCAGCGGCGGGGGGGGGAAGTATTCTATTTAGGTATCGGGGGTATTTGCGCGAGTACGAGTACTCCCGCAAATACTCGGTATCGGTGCCGATACCGATACTGGTATCGGTATCTGGACAACCCTAAATAATATATATATATATATATATATATATATATATATATATATATATATATATATATATAATTATTAATTATTATTATTATGAATTTCCTGTATTCAATTAAAAAAAAAAATTCTCCTTTTTTAAAAAAAAAAAATTAGAAATGATCTGAGATCCCAAGTTCTTACTTGGGCTGACCATACAATGCCACTGCTGCACTAAAATCCTAATCCGTTTTGTCAGCTCTGCCTGTTGAACTACAGAAATCCTCCCATCCACGTCCTCTGTACCTCTTCTCAAGCATACATTGACCTCCTTCCTAATCAAACCAAAGCTTGCTGTTCTCTTGATAAGCGCCCGGCCACACAATGTAGAGAAAATGTTCTTGGGAGATGTAGTTCTGAGGGATTGCGCACTGCGAGGTGAATATGTCCTAAACGTCGCACGTTTAGAAGATATGTACTGTACCTATAGCAGGGCTGGCCTGGGACAAAAATTTGACCCTGGACTGGCCCACTTTGACAGGTCTCTCCCATGGCGGCCGGACAACTCCCGCACCCCCCTCCCCCCGGCCACCCAAGCCCCCTCTCCCCCTTCACTAGCCGTTCTACTTTATTAGCGTAGAACGGCTGGTACTGGTACTCTTATAGGCAGTACCAGTGGGGAAGCTAGACATTATTTCACCCGGGGCCAATGCTGTATCCTGGCCTAGGCCAACAAGGCCCAGGCCTAGGGCAGCACTTTGCAGGGGGCAGCACGGACAGTGTCCCCGCCGGCTTGCGCTACACTGTTGGGCAAATTAGTTTAGCGCCCCCATAAATCGGCCGCACTGCTTCCAGTATGTGGGCGGTTGGCATTCTGCAACGGTGGGGGGGCGTTGCTTCTAATTTTTTACCATCTCTGTCCCATTGCAGAGATTTCCCTTCACTTCATGTCCCATAGCCAAACAGGAAGTGAGAGGAAATCTATGCAAATTAAGGGAATCCACCCCCCCCCCCAGGCCATCAGAGCTAGTGTCCCCACTTGAAAATTTCAGGGTGGGTCTTAAACCACAAGGGGTGTGGCCTTGACAGAAAGGGGTGGGTCATATTTAAATTAGGTGGTGCCCGAGTTTGGTCAGGCCTAGGGCAGCATAAAAGCTAAATACACCCCTGCCCTGGACAAAGAATCAGTTCGGTGTCCCCCTTATGGGACAAGATTAGACAGAAGTGAGAAACTCCCAAGCCATAGCTGTTGAGTCAGCTGTCTGTCCCCTCCCCCATGCTCCTCTTTCGTCCCCCATGCTCCTCTTTCGTCCCCCCTGCTCCTCTGGTCCTCCCCCTGATTCTTTGTTCCCCCTAGGTGAGCGCTGCGGGGAGGGAGAGGAGGCGAGCGCTGCAGAAAGGGAGAGACAGAGGAGCGGCCCACTGAGCCATCGGCCCACCGGGAAACTCCCTGTAGTCCCAACAGCCAGTCCATCCCTGACCTATAGGCAAGCCTATAATAAGGCCTACCTATAGGTACAACTTCCCCATGGAGGTTTACAACCTCCTTTTTAATATAGGACTTTGCAATCCACACTTTTTTTTTATTTGGCAGGTGATCCAGAGAAGTGTCCATATGTAGTGGAGGAGGGGGGCTGGCGTGTCCATCGGGAAGTCGCAGGACAAGTAGATTATATCTGTATGTGTACCTTTTGGGAAATTCACTCCCTACTCTCCCCATTAATGAAGGCCAGATAATTGCTGGTCCAATTAAAATTGTCCCCATAGGGAGCTCATCTTCCTCTCCAGGGTCACGTTCCCGCATTTCCGCTAGCGGTCTGAAGTACGTAGATCAAAGTGCTCCGAGCTTAAAGCAATTATTCCGCTGTAAAGCGTCGGAGGGATGGAGGTTAAAGGATTCAGCTTTTTGTGTTTTTTTGTTGTGTGGGAAACGAAGAGCAGAATTCCAGGCATGATGTCGACGAACCGGCAGCGGCGGGCTTGTAAAATATACATAATATATGGAAAAGGTTTGAAAGACTAAATAATAGATCTGGCACCATCCTGGCTTCTTCAGACCTCACTCTGCTGGAAATGATTCCACGCATGAGCCTCTCCGCCTGCGCACAGTGCGCCATCTTGTAAACATAGTTGCTCAGACTACAAGTCCCAGCAGGCTTTGAGGCTAATAGAGGCATGCGTTTCTTAAAGGCATTCTGGAACAAACTTTTTTGATGAAGATTTGGCCCAAATAATTAAAGCGGATCTTCACTGCATCTGAGCGCCACAAACCAAAAACGGTAATTCATTTTTAATATTTAACCACTTAAGACCCGGACCAAAATGCAGGTAAAGGACCCGGCCAGTTTTTGCGATTCGGCACTGCGTCGATTTAACTGACAATTGCGCGGTCGTGCGACGTGGCTCCCAAACAAAATTGGTGTCCTTTTTTCCCCACAAATAGAGCTTTCTTTTGGTGGTATTTGATCACCTCTGCGGTTTTTATTTTTTGCGCTATAAACAAAAATAGAGCGACAATTTTGAAAAAAATGCAATATTTTTTATTTTTTGCTATAATAAATATCCCCCAAAAATAGATTAAAAAAAACTTTTTTTTTTTCCCTCTGTTTAGGCCGATACGTATACTTCTACCTATTTTTGGTAAAAAAACAAAACACAATTAGCGTTTAGCGATTGGTTTGCATGCATGCAGGAGGGTGTGCATGCCCCTGACGATGTCATCCGATGACGAAACGCATAGGAAGGAGCTGGAACATGTGACGCTATTACATGCTGAGCCTCAGCAGCCACTGTGTTTGGAAACATCGATTGTTTTCCACATACGTATGTTCCATTATGGGAATGTGAGTTTTACTCTTCGGTTTTAATAAATCTTTATTTGGGATGTCTGCGCAATGAGGATTATTTTATTATTTTTTTGAGAGTATCATTGTGGTTTAAAGGGGTTGTAAAGGTACAATTTTTTATTTTTTTCCTAAATAGCTTCCTTTACCTTAGTGCAGTCCTCCTTCACTTACCTCATCCTTCCATTTTGCTTTTAAATGTCCTTATTTCTTCTGAGAAATCCTCACTTCCTGTTCTTCTATCTGTAACTCCACACAGTAATGCAAGGCTTTCTCCCTGGTGTGGAGTGTCGTGCTCGCCCCCTCCCTTGGACTACGGGAGAGTCAGGACGCTCTCTGTTGCAGAAAAAGGAGCTGTAGAGGTACGTTCCTCGTGCCGCCAATTTTCCCCGGAAAATATTTGGAGCCTGGACTTTCGGCTTGCCCATTCCTAGCCACTCAACTTCATAGCTAGGGTTAGGAATCACCTAGGAACATGTACCAAATTTATTTAACTTAAAGTTTTTATGCCTAGATTCCAGTCTTAAAGGGGTTGTAAAGGAATTTATTTTTTCCCTAAATAGCTTCCTTTACCTTAGTGCAGTCCTCCTTCACTTACCTCATCCTTCCATTTTGCTTTTAAATGTCCTTATTTCTTCTGAGAAATCCTCACTTCCTGTTCTTCTGTCTGTAACTCCACACCGTAATGCAAGGCTTTCTCCCTGGTGCGGAGGGGGCGAGCAGGAGTGTCAGGACGCCCACTAACACACAGCCTCTTTTCTCTATCTGCAACGCAGAGAGTGTCCTGACTTGCCCCCTCCCCCCTCAAGAGGCTAAGTCAGGACACTCTCTACTTTGCAGATAGAGAAAGGAGCTGTGTGTTAGTGGGTGTCCTGACACTCCTGCTCGCCCCCTCCCCCCTCAAGAGGCTTTCTCCACACCAGGGAGAAAGCCTTGCATTACTGTGTGGAGTTACAGACAGAAGAACAGGAAGTGAGGATTTCTCAGAAGAAATAAGGACATTTAAAAGCAAAATGGAAGGATGAGGTAAGTGGAGGAGGACTGCACTAAGGTAAAGGAAGCTATTTAGGGAAAACAATGTTTTCCTTTACAACCTCTCTTTAAAGAAGAACCATCATTGAATTTTTTTCAATGTTCGTTGTGGGACAAAGTACTTTCAGTTCCTTGTCCCATGTTTCTAGGTGCTTTCTAACCCTGGCAATGATATCAAACTGGGCTTCCTCCTCCCCCGCAGCCTTTCAACAACATAGCTAAGCTGTAGTAATGAGCTCAGGTATCTTCCAAACTTATCTCTATACAAACATCCTTCATAGTTGGTAAGGTTGAGAAAAAGACTTGAGTCCTACTTACACACTTTTTTTTTTTTTAAATCAATCGGTTGCTGGCCTGGTCATTTCCTGCTTCATGTAAATAAAAGGTGCGGGATGTTGGTGACACCAGTGCCCTTTATCTGGACACATTCCCATATTTAGCCAATGAAATTCTCTAAATATGACATGCACCCATATAAGGAGACTGACATCACCAGGACCCCGCCTCTTTGTTCTCATAGGCTGCGAGGAAAGACCCGGCCCGCAGCCGATTGGTGTACAATGAGAATTGGATAGGGATGAGTTTGGAGGAAGCCCAAGCTCATCTCTAAAAGGAAGAAGAAGACGGCCATCTCACTTCTTGACTCTAAAAAAGTGGGGGCAAGAGGAATGCATAGGGACAGAAGTCAGACACGCCCCTTCCCCTTCTGCATTCCTCTTGCCACAGCTTGTCTCTGTAAAGTGCTCAAAGCCAAGGCAGAAAGCTTTTAGGAATTGCCATCTTCTCTTTAGATATTTTGTCGAGCAGCCACAGGGGACAGAAGAGTAAAAATACATGGAATGATAGTGCTGCTTTTAAGTGGGCTTCCTAAAACCATAGGCCCCGATTCTCAAAGGGCTTACGACGGCGCAACGCCATGTACGCCGTCGTAAGTCCTAATCTGGGCCGTCGTATCTATGCGCCTGATTTTTAGAATCAGTTACGCATAGATATCCATTAGATCCGACAGGCGTAAGGCTCTTACGCCGTCGGATCTTAAATGCAATTTTTTTTTTGTCCGCTAGGTGTCGCCTCCGTCGTTTTCCCCGTCGAGTATGCAAATTAGCTAGATACGCGAATTCCCGAACGTAGTGAAGTTACGACGTTTACGTTAGGTTTGCCCAGCGTAAAGTTGCCCCTGCTATATGAGGGGCAACCAATGTTAAGTATGGCCGTCGTTCCCGCGTAGAAATTTAAAAATTTACGTTGTTTGCGTAAGTCGTCCGTGAATGGGGCTGGACGCCATTTACATTCACGTCGAAACCAATGACGTCCTTGTGACGTCATTTGGAGCAATGCACCCTGGGATATTTTACGGACGGCGCATGCGCAGTACCTTCGGTTCGTGAACGCGCTTAATTTAAAGCGGGAGTTCACCCATTTATTAAATTTTTTTTTTTCTCCCCTTAGATTCCTGCTCGTTTTGTCTAGGGGAATCGGCTATTTGTATTAAAATATGATCCGTACTTACCAGTTTTCGAGATGCATCTTCTTCCGTCGCTTCCGGGTATGGGTCTTCGGGAGCGGGCGTTCCTTCTTGATTGACAGTCTTCCGAGAGGCTTCCGACGGTCGCATCCATCGCGTCATTCGTAGCCGAAAGAAGCCGAACGTCGGTGCGGCTCTATACTGCGCCTGCGCACCGACGTTCGGCTTCTTTCGGAAAATCGTGACGCGATGGATGCGACCGTCGGAAGCCTCTCGGAAGACTGTCAATCAAGAAGGAACGCCCATTCCCGCAGCCCATACCCGGAAGCGACGGAGAGGATGCATCTCGTAAACGGGTAAGTACTGCACATATTTTAAAACAAATAGCCGATTCCCCTAGAGAAAACGAGCATTAATCTAAGGGGAAAAAGTGCCCTCTAAGGGTGAACCCCCGCTTTAAATACTACACGCCCCCTACCCGCCTAATTTGAATTAGGCGGGCTTGCGCCGGGTGATTTACGCTACGCCGCCGCAACTTTACACGCAAGTGCTTTGTGAATAAAGCACTTGCCTGTAAAACTTGCGGCGGCGTAACGTAAATGAGATGCGTTGCGCCCGCACACTTTTGCGCGATTCTACGAGAATCTGGGCCATAGAGTTTGGAAGATGCCCTTGGTCTTGGAGACTCCAGTGATTAACTGTTGGCACCCCTGGCCATGCCACACCCATTACAGAGGCTTTTTTTCCTCAATAATTTTTGGGATCCGTGGGAACACCCCAAATTGGGTGGGAACAGTGTCGGGTGGTGGCGGGTAAAGCTTGGCACTGGAGTCCGTTGTTCACGGAGTGAAGGTGAGATTGTTCGTAGTATTTACATCTGTGTTTATTTTGCCTGCATGAGGGATAAGTGTTTTATTACCATTTATTGCCATCTAATGATCCACATCAATCTGTCACATGCAAATCTAGTGCACAATGAGCGGCTTTGGACTTTGTAACTAGTTAAGTGTTGCTATAATGTATGTAGGCGTGCTAGTTGTTTACAATCCATTTGCACAAGTTCCTGTTTGTTACAATTGCCCAAAGATTGGTCACCAGTCCAGCACCTGCTTAAAGCGGAGGTTCACCCAAAAATCAACTTTCTGTCACTAGATCCAGCATACTGCTGACATCTGCAGTAGGCTGGATTTTTTTATTTATTTTTTTGTACTTATCGTTTTAGCGGTATTTCTTCTTCGGCTCCGAGCAGGGAATCCTGCAGGGAGTAGGCGTTCCTAAATCAAGCGCAGTTGATGGATGGGCTTGGATAGCGCGTCACGCCTTCCAAAAATGGCCGAAGTGACTCTCGGCTGCTTGCGGCGCTGTACGGCGCCTGCGCCTGCCATGTAGAGCTAACTGCGCAGGCGCCGTAAATTGACGAGTGTCACGTCGGCTATTTTCGGAAGGTGTGACGCACTATCCAAGCCCGTCAATCAGCTGCGCTTCAACAGGAGGGGGTGGGCTGGGAGAGGACCAGGGCTAGCAGAAATGAGATGGATTGGAGTAGAGGCATAACTAGAACCTTCCGGGTCCTGATGCAAGAAACCATGAAGGTCTCCCCTGACCTCTGATCCAGAGGCCCTTCTCTCTGGGGTCCTTCCCACTGATCCTGGGGGCCCTTCATTAAATTCCTGATGCGTAACCCTTTTACATGTTTAACAGTGGCCCCCCCCCCCCCCCACGGTGGTGGAATGCCGGGACCCAGTTGGAAATGTGACCCTGGGTGCTAGCAATATTTTTGGGAATTCTGTAGCACCCTCCTGGAGCGTTTCGTCACTCATAGGACGTTATCAATGGGGGTAGGGCTTCAACAGTGAATCAATAGACCTGCCGCCTATTGTGAAAAGCTGCACAATGGATCCAAGAGCGCCATCTTTGATATGGTAAAATTTGCCCATACTCGAACAGCGCGGCGTAACGCAGCATTGGCGGGTGTGAAAATTGCCCCCCTGAAGGTCCTCCAGTTGATAGGAGGGGCAGCATATGGAGGAGCCATTCGTCCATTTCTCTCTTGGTGTCGCTTAACGGCAGTGGGAGAGCGAGAGGAGGAGAAGTGGGCGTTCAGCGGCGCAGGAGAGAAATGGAGAGATCAGTTTCTGTATATGTCACTCTTTCACCCTGGTGGCCCTGGCCCACTGGGCAAATGCCCTTTGGCCACTCTGGGCACTTTCCATGGGAGGGGAGGGGGTGGAAAGAGTTCTCAGCTCTCAAAGTTTAGTGACTTGACCTCAATGTACTATTCTGTCGGTGATACATTTTTGTTTTTCTGATGATAAATTATTGTGCCGTTTCGGCATCTGCACCAAATTTTTTGCCAACATTTGAAAAGCTGGGGAAATAAGTATCAATCTTATGAAGAGCATTTGCTCCCTTCCCTTTTCCATAGGCATAAACATGCAAGCCTGGTCTGATCTAAACATGTATGGTTCTGCAGTGATCATTACTGTTCAGTTTTCAGGGATCACATTGTGCCGGTGATCTGCCAATATGGTTCCGGCTATCCAGATGGTTCCTGTAAGGACTGCGCAGGCGCAATCCTTGCCGACGGAAATCTCCGAACCTCGGCCGGCATCCAGGGCGACGTGGAATTTTAGGAAAGTGGCCAGTCGGCCTCACGGCCTCGCTTCGCTCGGACGGCTCGCTCCGCTCGCTCGGCCTCCTGGCTCTTTTTTTAACATCCTCCAATCCACGGGGATGTTAAGGAATGAGCCTGGATGCCGGTGATCTGCCGTGCTGGTTCCAGCTATCGTGGAAGTTCCAGCGCATGCGCAAATTGATGTGCTGAGACGGTTCCAGCTATCGGGAAAGTTCCTTCAAGGACTGCGCAGGCGCAAACTTGCTGACGGAAATCCCCGAACCGTGGCCGGCATCCAGGGCGACGTGGATTTCGAGGTAAGTGGCCAGTCAGCCTCACGTCCTCGCTCGCTCGGCCTCCTGGCTCTTTTTTTAACATCCTCCAATCCACGGGGATGTTAAAGAATGAGCCTGGATGCCGGGCGAGGTTCGGGGATTTCCGTTGGGAAGTTTGCGCCTGCGCAGTCAGTGAAGGAACTTCCCCGTTAGGGGAACATTGAGGACAAGTCACCGGCCGAGGTTCGGAGATTTCCGTCGGCAAGGATTGCGCCTGCGCAGTTCTTACAGGAACCATCTGGATAGGGGAACCATACCGACAAGTCGCCGGCGCAAGCAACTGTAGTCTGTATCCTAAAGGGTCCTTCATACCACCAGCCATGCAGAGATATGGAGACTCGCAAAGCTCAGAGACTCAAGGCGAACGCACATGAGGAATGGATTTGGATGATAATTGCCAATCCCGGAGTTGAGCTTTAAGAAGAGTCATTGCAGTCAATCTCTTCTGTACTTTGTCGCTTTGCGAATAATCCTTCGTTGGTGTTTATACGTAGCGGTGTGAGTTTATGTATAGATGACAGGCCCACTTTGGAATCCTTTCTTCTGCCAGTCTTCATGGCATTCGGTTGACTTGGAGGATCTTTATGTTAGTGAGAGATAACCATCGACTCTTGAGAAGTGGATTAGCTGTCCTCGGAGGGCCATGGGAGGTAACGTTTGATCCATTGCAGAGTCCTCTTCTCCTCTTTTAGGCTGACGGGGAATTCTTTCCAAGTGCTGCAATTTTGTGTCTCTGGAGTCGGTCTAAAGGCTTTTTTCGGGCACAGATCACTTCCAAGGGAAACAAAAAAAATGATTCTGAATTTTATTTGGGCCTCTTGTTTACCCGACCGCGCCAGGAGGTTTGACAGCTCGTTCGGGGTTTATGCGATGTGGCAGAAGGCCAGTTTGTTCCGAGTATCATAAACTGAATGTGTTCAGATGGAAATTCTTCTCTTAATGTGATGGAACCAGTGCGGGGGATGGCAGGCTGGAGCCCAACCTGTGGCCCTTTGATTATATGATCTATGGCCTGCGGAACCTCAGCAGTCTGTAGTGGGAACATTGATTAGGGTAATGGCATTGATCTCTACTAGCCTCGTGTTTCATGTTCACAGTTTCGTATTGTCTTCTGCAACGTATCCCCAACCATAAGGCTGCATTAACTCCTGAGCGCCACGTTTGTTGTGCCACCTCAACAATTAACTGAAAATGCCAAGCGACCTGGCCCTGTTGTCGGCAACACCTCTGCTCTTCTTACCAGTCCCTCTGACTGTGTTCCCAGCTCTCCTGGCTCTCTTGGCTCACTCAGCCTTTAGTTGCAGTCAGAGCCGGCCTTTGGTATGTGCAAGCTGTGCGGCCGCACAGGGCGCCATGAGCAACAGGGGTGCCGTGCAGCCATTCAGAGGTGTACTAAGGGGGGCGGGCCGCCCCGGGTACCACACACTGGGGGGGGGGGGGGGGTGTCAGACCGGCACCCCCCTCCGATTGTATTACACCTGCGGTGCTACTCTGAAGGGGGGTCTGCATTGAAGGGGTGGATACACTGAATGGGGGTCTGTAACATGCAGGGGGTCCAGTGATGCAGGGTGCTGTGTAATGTAAAGGGGTCCAGTGATGCAGAGTGCTGTGTAATGTAAAGGGGTTCAGTGATGCAGGGTGCTGTGTAATGTAAAGGGGTCCAGTGATGCAGGGTGCTGTGTAATGTAAAGGGGTTCAGAGGGCTGTGTAATGTAAAGTTAAATTAAAACTTATTTGTTACAAATATATTTTTCCTCTTTGTGTATGTTTAGGTGACCAGGGGGCGAGGGGTGAAGATGGGGGGGCACAGAATTAGCTCGCACAGGGTGCCTGAACACCTAAGGCCAGCCCTGGTTGCAGTGCCCTGCTTCACAGCCCATTCCTGGCCTCTGGATAGTTCTACTGACACCTCGAAAGGAGCCAACCTGACTCCTGGGATCAGACCTCCTGTCTAGGACTTCTCTGACCCCTGGGTGAGACTTTGTGTCTCGACTCCTGACCAGGGCTCCTCTAACCCCTGCATGGGACCTTCTGGCTACTGTCTGAGGCACTTTTGACCCCTGGCTGAGACCTATCTCAACTCCTGGCTGGGGCTCCTCTGCCCTCTGGTTGAGACCTCCCGTCTCCAAACTGTGATCATGACAGTTCATCCGATATTTTATCGGACATGCACGAAAATTTTCCTCGTATGATACCAGATCGTACGATTGCGTATATCGCGCACCCACAATTTTCTCCTGATTTTAAGAGGAAAAAAGTGCGCGGTATACGCTGATAAGTACGGTGTATGTGTGTATGTGTATATATATATATATATATATAGTGTGTGTGTGTGTGTGTGTGTGTATGTGTATATATATATATATATATATATATATATATATATATATATATATATATATATATAGTGTGTGTTTTGGGGGTTCTGAGTAATTTTCTAGCAAAAACTTATGATTTTTACATGTAGGAAAGGGGTGCTGGAATTTGCATGGTATGAAAGTGGTTAATGCAGTATGTGTGTAAAATAGATGATTCTTTTTTTTTTTTTTTTTTTTTATATCCAATATATCTCTTGCACATCATTTCCCTTTTTAAAATGCTGAGTCACTTTCCTGGCCTCCTTGTAACTGGGGGGGAATCCAGCGATAGACTTTTGTTTTTAGTGTCTCTTTTTTTTTTTAACCACTTCCTTACTGGGCACGTATACCCCTTCCTGACCAGGTGAAATTTCAGCTTCCGGCACTGCGTCGCTTTACCTGACAATTGCGCGGTCGTGCGACGTGGCTCCCAAACAAAATTGGCGTCCTTTTTCCCCACAAATAGAGCTTTCTTTTGGTGGTATTTGATCGCCTCTGCGTTTTTAATTTTTTTGCGCCATAAACAAAAAAAGAGCGACAATTTAAAAAAAAAGTCAATATTTTTTACTTGTTACTATAATAAATATCCCATTTAAAAAAAAAAAAAAAAAATTTCTCAGTTTAGGCCGATACGAATTCTTCTACATATTTTTGGTAAAAAAAAAAAAAAAAATCGCAATAAGCGACTGGTTTGCGCAAAAGTTATAGCGCTTACAAAATAGGGGACAGAATTATTATTCATTTTTATTATAATTTTTTTTTACTAGTAATGGCGGCGATCTGCGATTTTTATTGGGACTGCGACGTTATGGCGGACACATCGGACACTTTTGACACATTTTTGGCGCCATTCACATTTATACTGCGATCAGTGCTATAAAAATGCACCGATTACTGTATAAATGTGACTGGCAGTGAAGGGGTTAACACTAGGGGGTGAGGAAGGGGTTAAAATGTATTCCCTGGGTGTGTTCTAACTGTGGGGGGAGGGGGGTGACTGGGGGAGGTGACCGATCTGTGTCCCTCTGTACAAGAGACACAGATCGGTCTCCTCTCTCCCTGACAGGACGTGGAGCTCCGTGTTTACACACAGAGCTCCACGTCTTGTCCCTGTAGCCGCCGATCGCGAGTGCTTGGAGGACATCGCGGCCGCCAGGCACGCGCATCGGCATCTCAGGAATGTGGCGGGCACGCGCGCGCCAGCGGCGGCTCTCGCGCGCCCTCTAGTGGCCTGGAAGAGCGGAGGACGCATATATGCGTCCTGTTAGAGATTTAGAACCACCCTGCGGCCGCACATATTCGTACGGCCGTCGGGAAGTGGTTAAAATGAAAAAATGATCTGAGCTCCCAAGTTCTTACTTGGGCTGACCATACAATGCCACTGCTGCACTAAAATCCTAATCCGTGCAATGACTGCCACTTATTCCCTAGGGTGTCTGCTTAAAAAATATATATAATGTTTGGGGGTTCTGAGTAATTTTCTAGCCAGAAAATTATGATTTTGACATGAAGGAGAGAAGTGCCGGAATAGGCCCGGTATAGAGGTGGTTAAAGACAAATATAAAGGAGAAGTAGTGGTTAAAAAAAAAAAAGCCCTTGTGGATTTAATTAACCTTTTTCTTGGTTAATTCTCCTTTAAGGGGGTGTAGCAGGGAGGCGTGTCCCATGCCTACATATGTTTGCCAGTAGGTGTCCCTTATTCCCATCTCAAAATATTGGGAGGTATGTAAATGGGCCTTAAAAAAAAAAAAAGGATCCATGCCAGTTTTGCTTGTGTGCGGTTTTGTCGTCCTGTGTGGGATGTTGCTGAAATGTGTCAAGCTCTCTACACACATACACACACACATACACACACACACACACACACACACACATCCATAGAGTGCTGAATTAAATGCTTGTGTCCCCCATGTCAATTAATTGATTGTCACAGCCCCCCCATCCGGTGAACTCTTGTCTATGGTGCACTTCATCGGCTAGCAGCATTTCAAGCTGAGGCCTTGTTTGGTTGTCATGGCGACCGACCTGAACTGCGCGGCCAACTCGGAGGCGCCCGCACACAAGCCACCCCCTTCCCTTGCAGCCTTCACCATGCACTTGTGCCCAGGGGCGGACTGACAACTCATGGGGCCCCCGGGCAATAGAAGATTATGGGGCCCCTCTGGCTTACAGATGGCCACCACGCCAGGAGGCAGTGCAGAGGCAGGGCAGCTAAAATCTTGGGATATTTACATTAAAAGCATGTCAGTTTCGGACATATCAGGGACAGATCTAAAAAAAACACAGATTTTTACATACTGTCCCTGGTTTTACTGAGCCTGGCAACCCTGATGGGGCCCCCTAGTGGCATGGGGCCCTCGGGCAGTGCCCGAGTGACTCAATGGTCAGTCCGCCCCTGCTTGTGCCACGCTTCCTGCTTTGCTTTCTAGACTTTCCTTCTTCTCTGATAGCTTTGAATGTCTGATGGCCAATGCACTTTAAACAGCTAGCCCAGGCCCTCCGGCTCCAGAGGAACTACCACCCCCAGCATGCCCATATGGTGCCAACTAATGCCTATTATTTCCCTCTATACCTAGGACTGTTTTATCTAGCAGTAAGATGTTACACCATGGCTACTAATTTGGGGTATTTTCCCATAACCCCCAGGGGCTGGATAGGCACATATTTCCCCCACAAATTGGCCTGGGAAAATGTTCTTGGTTCACAAGTTTATAAATTGTTTAAGATTCATCGCCAAAATATTTTTCGGTTTCTATAAACTTTTTGCTTTAACAATGGTCAAATACAATTTTTCTGAGTAAAAACTTATTATAGAAGATAGTATAAATCACATATTGGGATTCATAGTCTGGTCTTTGTTTTGTGATTGTCAATTGTACGATTGAACCGCAAAAGTAAGGCGGTGACATTGTTCATAGTTTCTACAGCTCCTCTGTCATTGCCCTCCTGCTCGCTCTCTGTGCCCCTGCTCTCCGTCTCCTGCTTGCTCTCTGTGCCCCTGCTCTCTGCCTCCTGCTCGCTCTCTGTGCCACTGCTCTCCGTCTCCTGCTTGCTTTCTGTGCCACTGCTCTCTGCCTCCTGCTTGCTTTCTGTGCCACTGCTCTCCGCCTCCTGCTTGCTCTCTGTGCCCCTGCTCTCCGCCTCCTGCTTGCTCTCTGTGCCACTGCTCTCCGCCTCCTGCTTGCTCCCTGTGCCACTGCTCTCTGCCTCCTGCTTGCTCCCTGTGCCACTGCTCTCCGCCTCCTGCTTGCTCCCTGTGCCACTGCTCTCCGCCTCCTGCTTGCTCCCTGTGCCACTGCTCTCCGTCTCCTGCTTGCTCCTTGTGCCACTGCTCTCCGCCTCCTGCTTGCTCCCTGTGCCACTGCTCTCCGCCTCCTGCTTGCTCCCTGTGCCACTGCTCTCCGCCTCCTGCTTGCTCCCTGTGCCACTGCTCTCCGCCTCCTGCTTGCTCCCTGTGCCACTGCTCTCCGCCTCCTGCTTGCTCCCTGTGCCACTGCTCTCTGCCTCCTGCTTGCTCTCTGTGCCACTGCTCTCTGCCTCCTGCTTGCTCTCTGTGCCACTGCTCTCCACCTCCTGTTTTTACGACCTTACAGGCCCAATTTAACAAACTCCTATACATATATAGCGTAATCCAAAAAGATTAAATTAATGTGCCGCTCAGGTAGAGAAGTCCCATGTGCATGAAGTGAGATGAATGGCAAACTCAGCCCGAACTCTGGCCAGACAACGCGTTTCGCTTCGCCCCTTTGGAGCTTAATCCTGGGGATGCCATGGGCTGTGAAACGCAATGGGGGAGTGGCCTGGCTGGAGTCGGGACGTGAGGCTGCCATTCATCTCCTTGCACATGGGTCTGCTTAATGATGTGCAGCTTATGGATCTTTTCCTTTGACTGACTGTAATGCTGACCCAATACGTTTCATTTAAAGTCGCTGACATAAGCCAAACAATGCCGAAACGGAATTCTGCCAAAGCAGTGGTTTTTATATCGAGTTCTCGAGATAATGGACTTTCTGCTTCCTGTCTTATCGGTGTCAGTTCCTGACAGACACCCAACCGGCACGCCGAGTGCGCCGTCCCTTCTTGTTCTTATTTCTCCGACAGATGAAGATCAAAACATTGTTCAATGGATTCGAGAATTATTATAAGGCAGGGAAAATAAATAAACTCTTGCGTTGGGAATGTTTTGAAACAACTTTGATGTTCTCATCCAAGATAAATATTTTGTTGCTTTTTTTTTATCGTTTTTTAAGATTTTTTTTTTTTTTTAAAGCAACAAAAAAGGCCAAGCGCATTTTTCCAGGACACGTCTCTCAGAGATCTTAAAGTGAACCTTTCCATCCCACCACCTTGTAGATATAGGGTGTAGTTTGTAACGGGTAGGGATGAGCCGAACAGTCCCCCCCCCCCGTTCGGTTCGCACCAGAACCTTCGAACGGACCGAACGTTCGCGCGAACATTTAGAACCCCATTGACGTCTATGGGACTCAAAGGGTCAGATTCTCATGGAATCGGCGTTCGCGTAGTGTAAGCCATTTACACTACGCCGCCGCAAATTACTGGAGCAAGTGCCGTATTCTCCAAGCACTTGCTCCGTAATTTGCGGCGGCGTAGTGTAAATGGCCCGGCGTAAGGCCGCGTAATTCAAAGGGGGCGGCTTGTATTTAAATTAAGCGCGCCCCCGTGCCGTTTGAACTGCGCATGCGCCGGGCGGAAAAATAGCCCAGTGCGCATGCTCCAGCTCACGACGGAACACGTCAATGACGCCGACGTGAGCGTCATTGACGTAAAGTCGTATTCGCGGACGACTTAGGAAAACGACGTAAACGACGGAAAAAGATGACGCTGACCCAACGCCATACTTAACATGGCATACGACGGACCTACGTAAACTTACCCCTCATATAGCAGGGGCAAGTTTACGCTTACATAAACGTTGTAAATTCACTGCGTCGTCCGCGCGTACGTTCGGGAATCTCGCGTAAATAGCTGATTTGCATAGACGGGGAAAACGATGAGGCGACACCTAGCGGCGGGAAAAAAAATTGCATTTAAGATCTGACAGCGTAAGAGCCTTACGCCTGTCA
Organism: Rana temporaria; assembly: GCF_905171775.1. NCBI lineage: Eukaryota > Metazoa > Chordata > Amphibia > Anura > Ranidae > Rana > Rana temporaria. The sequence continues at coordinate 10,746,911 of NC_053501.1, read as the reverse complement.
GATCTAAGGGATATCTATGCGTAACTGTCACTGATTCTAAGAGTCGCATAGATACGACGGCCCAGATAAGGACTTGGGCCGTTGCGCCGTCGTAAGCCCTTTGAGAATCTGGGCCAAAGTTTTTTTTTTTTTTAAAGTAAAGTTCCAGTTGAAGTGTTTTGCACACAGAGATTTATAGGCGTTTTATATTCCTATCATCAACATCCTGGTGCTTTCCAATGCCCGGGGAGTTGCAGGTGCCACGTACAGAATGCCAAACGAGTGAGCGGCTGCTCTGTATAGGCATTTACCCGCATATGCGCATTCCAACATATATTTCCTAAAATGTAGAAGTTTTACGTTCAGGAAATGTATTGGGTGCACATGTGCAGGGAAACGCTTAAAGAAACATTGGCGTTCACTTGTATGGCGGGCAGCACGTGGCTCCTGTGCTGGGCATATCAAATCCCTACAAATCCCTATTTATAAATGAATGTACTGTATAAGTATCCTTCTATAAACTGCTTGTCAGTTCATTTACTACATTGCTACATAGTTAATAATTGTCCTTTTTTTTTTTGTTTTGTTTTCTTTTAGGAAAAGAGGAATTGAAGTCGTACTTGTAAGTCCCGTCCGTTCTTGTTTATTCTTTTTCTAGTTAAAATGTTACAAAATAATCCTGAACATCAGAGTGATGACTAAAGAACATTCGTTTTCTGTTGCACATGTGACCTAAAAGTGACTTTGTTATCTGGACAGATTTTGTTGCAGTTGTTGGGGGTATATCTGTTTTTTTTGTTTTGTTTTTTACAGAAAGCCCAACTCCAACCAAAACTTTTTTTCATTTTGTTCTTTATTTTTCTGTGTCTTTTTTTTTTTAAAGGGGTTGTAAAGGTAATTTTTTTTCTTTTTTTTTTTTTTAATTCTTTATTTTATTTTCATTCTGCATAAATCCTCTTACAAATCCATATGGCATTATATACACGTTTGTACAGTTTAACACTTTTTTAACATTATCTTTTAACATGTAATTCTTCTTAACAAGCTCTCCACAATCCCCCCTGCTTACACCATATATTAATATTTCTTAATGTACTTCCTTCCCCCCCCCCCCCCCAAGACCTCCCTTTTCCTACCCACCCCCACAAAAAAAAATTGCTTCCTTTACCTTAGTGCAGTCCTCCTTCACTCACCTCATCCTTCCATTTTGCTTTTAAATGTCCTTATTTCTTCTGAGAAATCCTCACTTCCTGTTCTTCTGTCTGTAACTCCACACAGTGGTGTGAAGAAAGCCTCTTGAGGGGGCGAGCAGGAGTGTCAGGACGTCCACTAACACACAGCTCCTTTCTCTATCTGCAAAGTAAAGAGTGTCCTGACCAGGGCCGCCATCGGGAATTATGGGCCCCCTGGAACAGAGAACCGTGGGGTGGGGGGGGGGGTATGCTGCCGCCTGAAATTGAGAAGCGGGGGCCCTTTACAAAAAAAGAAGAAATAAAGAAAATCCGATATAAAAAAAGGGCCCTTTAATAAAAAGAAAAAAATATATAAAAAACATATATATGTTTATTTTAAAAAAAAGGGGGGTTTATATATATATCCAAAAAAAGGAGGGTTTCCGGGACCTGTGGGCCCTTTAATAAAAAAAGCAAAAAATAAACCTCTGGGCCCTTTAATAAATAATAAACTAAAAAAAAACAAAAAAAACATTTATAAAAAAAGGGGGGGGGGGGGTTGCCATCCAGGGCCCTGGGGACCTCTGGGCCCTTTAATAAAAAAATATATATAAACAAAAAAAAAAAGAAAAACATTTATAAAAAAAAGGGAGGGGTTTGCCACATGGGGCCTTGGGGACCTCTGAGCCCTTTAATAAAATATATATATATATATATATATATATATATATATATATATATATATATAATATTAAAAATTAAAGAAATAAAAAAAATATATAAATACAATTTTTTTTTTTTTTTTATTAAAAAAGGGGGTTGGGACCTCCGGACACATAAAAAAAAATATATATATATTGGCCCTTTAATAAAAAATAAAATCAAAATATATTAAAAAAAATATTTTTTTTTTATAAAAGAAAAAGGGGGGTTGCCATCTGGGGCCCTGGTGGCCTCCGGACCCCTTACAGGTGTACTGCCTGTACCTCCCTGATGGCGGCCCTGATCCTGACCCTCCTGCTCGCCCCCTCCCCCCTCAAGAGGCTTTCTTCACACCAGGGAGAAAGCCTTGCATTACTGTGTGGAGTTACAGACAGAAGAACAGGAAGTGAGGATTTCTCAGAAGAAATAAGGAAATTTAAAAGCAAAATGGAAGGATGAGGTAAGTGAAGGAGGACTGCACTAAGGGAAAGGAAGCTATTTTGGGGATTTTTTTTTTTTACCTTTACAACCCCTTTAATTCACACATGAGGTTAAAAAGTGGTGACATTTTGCAGCTGTGCTTTTTCCACCCCTCAACCGCAACCCCCCTTTAGCTGCCAGGGTTGTGCACATGCCACGGCAGGAATTTTACCCCTTTGTTGCATGACCCATTCAAGTGAAAGGGGAGCGCTTTGCAAACGCCCCACAACCACATGCAATGCACATGGTTTCCGGCATGATCAAGGGTTTAAAGCAGGCAGTGAGGAGAGGATACAATGCCTCCTCGCCACACATTAAATGTTCACTGAATGTGGGTCACTCTTCAGGTGTGTGTGAATGAGCTTTTTATACCACATATGTCAAACACAAGGCCCACGGGCCGAATCTGTCCCTCTAGACCTTGTCATGTGGCCCTCGCACACAGTTTTGTAACAGGAACATGGTGGAACGCCATTCCGCCATTTCCGGCTCTCGCACTCTGCTCGCGATTCCCGCTGCCACTTGCCTTCTGTGTTTTCAAGAGACAGCTTTACTCTCGGTGGCTCCCGAAAAACTAATACATCCCTGCATGCACTTATGCAGATCCCTGCATGCATGGGGGGGACAGATCTCCAGAATCCAAGAGAGAGAACAATCTCCCTGCAAGGTAGGGCAGAGCCATCTATACAGGTAGTTACTAGAGACGGGTGTGAGAGAGGGATGCAAGGAAGCTTTGGGGGGATTGGATTGCACACTGTAGATTTCCCTCTCCTGAACTCTGCCCTCTGTGCATGGGGCACGCCTGAACTCTGTGCATGGGGCACGCCTGAACCCTGCCCTCTGTGCATAGGGCACGCCTGAACCCTGCCCTCTGTGCATAGGGCACGCCTGAACCCTGCCCTCTGTGCATAGGGCACGCCTGAACCCTGCCCTCTGTGCATAGGGCACGCCTGAACCCTGCCCTCTGTGCATAGGGCACGCCTGAACCCTGCCCTCTGTGCATAGGGCACGCCTGAACCCTGCCCTCTGTGCATAGGGCACGCCTGAACCCTGCCCTCTGTGCATAGGGCACGCCTGAACCCTGCCCTCTGTGCAAAGGGCACTCCTGAACCCTGCCCTCTGTGCAAAGGGCACTCCTGAACCCTGCCCTCTGTGCAAAGGGCACTCCTGAACCCTGCCCTCTGTGCAAAGGGCACTCCTGAACCCTGCCCTCTGTGCAAAGGGCACTCCTGAACCCTGCCCTCTGTGCACAGGGCACTCCTGAACCCTGCCCTCTGTGCATAGGGCACTCCTGAACCTATAGTATGTTTTGTCCCAAGCGTGTATGAATCCACGGACTCGCTACCTCTGATGGCCTGATGGAAAGCATGGGTCCCTCTGTTATAACGGGTCCCCTTTATGCTGAATTCCCTTGTTTTGGCTTATCTATGTTGGCTTATTCCTTAAAGTCGGGAAGAATTGGTTTTCTCAGGAAGTGTTGTATGTGAATTTCCTTTCATAATTGTTTATCTTGCCCTTTCAGGCGTATTTTTAACCTTTTGAGGCAGAGAAAGCTCCGGCTTTGTTTATGCCCGACTTCTTCTCTGAAGACGTGCCTTCAGAGCTTGTGAAGTCATTGGGTGGCAGCGGGTCCAGGAGCAAGAAGCCCGTCCATTCATGTCCTCATGGGAACCTTTTTTATGTTCCTTTTGTTGCAGAATTGTGTTCTAGATGGGATCCAGCAAACCCCCATTGTTTATACTGTACAGCTGTGAAAGCATTATTAAGGTTTGCCAAGGAGGGGCTGTAAGCCATTTACTAATCTTAAAGAGGAGGTCCGGGGGAAAAAAAAAATTAAAAGCCAGCAGCTACACATACTGCAGCTGCAGGCTTTTAATAAATGGACACTTACCTGTCCTGGAGTCCAGCGATGTCGGCAGTAGGGTTCCCGGAGTGAAGCCGAAAGGCTACACTACCATCGCCATTGCGGGTAAGGGGAACAATACATGCCGGGAACCCTACTGCGCATGCGCGAGGCCCCGCTTTTCTCTCCTATTAGCATGGCGGGCAGGAGGTGGAGGAGGAGGGAGCCCCGCGGTGACGTCACTGCCGCATCACGGCAGCAGCCGGACTCCCAAAAGTGGGAAAGGATACCTGTCAATATCCTGTGCCCCCCTCCCCCCGAAAGGTGGCAATTATCGCACCGGAGGGGGAGGAATCCGATGCGTGGAAGTTCCACTTTAGGGTGGAGCTCCGTTTTGCCGAACGGCAGCATTCTCAGAGTACATCGGCGTTTTTTTAACCAAGGTTCCTCCAGAGCTTGGTGAACTTCTTATTGGAACTTTGTAGGCTACCAAAAACAAAGGGGGCATACACTTTTATGTTCATTAACCCCTTAATGCCTAAGGGTAAAAAAAATTGCAACTTTGACATGTGTTAGTAAAAACTGTACATATCATATAATCACAACTACTTTGTGTATCCACGTGTATTTTTTAGTTTTTTTCCTCATTTATCTTTTAAAGTTTTTATTAGATTTTCTATATAAATATATATATATATATATATATATATATATATATATATATATATATATATATATATATATAATGTGTGTATGTATATGTATATGTGTGTGTGTGTGTGTGTGTGTGTGTATGTGTATATATATATATATATATATATAATTTCACATACTTAAAGGGGTTGTAAAGGTAAATGTTTTTTCACCTTAATGCATCCTTAATGCTGCTGTCTATCACAGCGGATGCCGCGGCGCGCCGGGCGGCCGAGTGATACAGTCGGTGGCTATGTCCGCCTCTGTATAACGGGAGCGCGCTCGCAAAAGCTTTCCACCATGCTCGCTCGCATGAAGGTAGAAAGCTTTTGCGAGGAGGAGCCGAGACAGCCGCCGAGGGACCCCAGAAGACTGGATCAGGGCACACTCTGTGCAAAACGAGCTGCACAGTGGATGGAGGCAAGTATAACATGTTTGTTATTTAAAATATATATTTTTGGGGGATATTTATTATAGTAAAAAGTAAAAAATATTGCATCTTTTTCAAAATTGTCGCTCTATTTTTGTTTATAGCGCAAAAAATAAAAACCGCAGAGGTGATCAAATACTACCAAAAGAAAGCTCTATTTGTGGGGAAAAAAGGACGCTAATTTTGTTTGGGAACCAAGTCGCACCACCGCGCAATTGTCAGTTAAAGCGACGCAGTGCCGAATCGCAAAAAACTGGCCAGGTCCTTTAGCTGCCTAAAGGTCCGGGTCTTAAGTAGTTAAATATGAAAAAAACTGAGGTTATTGGGAACTGAACTGAAAGATGATCCAAATTTAGGAGTGAAATCTAGAGCCGTATCAAATCACAAAAACAGCAAAATCTGTCCGCAGGTCGCTTTGCGCGCTCACATTACATTGGATTATGTGGCTGAGTACTGCTGAGTCTTTACATTGGGGTGGAGGACGGTGCATTGCAAAGTATTGATTTGTCTGCAGTGTAGGGGAGGGAGGTCATCACTGTACACATTTTAGTGATCCATTATCTCCGCTTACATGAGCGCCTCCCTCCAGAGACATGTGTAGTGCGCAACCAGACCGGAGCGCCATCCGTCTCTCTGCACTGGATGTCTCCAGCATAGCCGGGTTTTGTTTTTCTTCATTCCTCTCTTGGCCCGGGTCCGATATGTGGTGACGGGATCGAGGGAAATTCTGACCTTCTAATTGGGGTCTATTTATAAAAGTACTAAATTGATATTCTGGGAATTCATTTTTTATTTTTTTTTCTGTCTGTTGTGTCAATCTGTAGAGCTGCGTGTGGACTGTTTCGCCTTATTTCTTGGGAAGTGAAAATAACTCGACCACGGCTATTAATAGATTTCTATTTATTATTTATTTTTTTTATTTTTTTTGTAAAGTAGAGCTCTGGGCACAAAAACCTTAGTTTTAAATGTCTTTCTTACCCAAAACCAAAATTGGATTTTATTATACTGTCGCAATATGTGTGGAGGAGCATGCCCACCCACCTAGCATGTGCAGATAAATTGGATGCAACACTTGCATCTGGTACCTGCATCCCACCACTGTAGACCAGGCCTTCTATGGCACTTTTTGTTTACATGTAAAAATCTGTATTTTTTTTTTCTAGTGTATATACTGGGCCAGATTCTCAGAGTTACGCCGGCGTATCAGCAGATACACCGACGTAACTCCGAATCTAAGCCCGTCGTATGTTTAAGTGTATTCTCAAACAG
>NC_053501.1:10692843-10735343 GCF_905171775.1 Rana temporaria | reverse complement strand
CGTCTGGTGCCCCCACCAGCGTGCCCTCCCTTACGTCTGGTGCCCCCACCAGCGTGCCCTCCCTTACGTCTGGTGCCCCCATTAGATTAACTTTCTAGATCAGTTGTGGTCCATCATAGTGTGCCTATAGACTGGTAGAGCTCATCAAATTTAACTGTGTACCTATATCTGATGGATATGTCCCTTTTAGTCAGGCAAGAAAAATGTGGGAGCTGGAAAAGCAGAGAGCTGCCTGGGGTGAGAGCTGGGCGGGGAGAAGCTTGCTGCAGGGGGCACAATGACATCATTGGTTTCCAAGACACCGGGAGTCCTAGCAATCAATGACTGCTGAGCAGCATGGGTTCAGCATTGCAGACTGGCAGACTAATGCTCTGGACAGAATCATCACTTGCTCCAGGTCCGCATCGCAGTCAACCATTTCGTGACCACTGTTCTATGGCATAGCAAAGTGTCACTTTTTGATGTAAGTTTCACTTGACCTTCTCGCTGGTAAAAATTTCTCCTCTTGTCTTTTGAAGCCTGAAATAATGTTGCAATGCTATCATTACTGTTGGCTAGAGTTCCGGCAGAACACGTAGGTTAGCCAGAGTCCAGACCTTTCATGAGGCATGTGGACCTTTCCTAGGAGAACAATAGGCTTAAAATATTGAAGTCTTGCCCATCACAGAAGAACAGAAATATTACACGGGGACACGGGCAGACGCAAGGACTGGCTGCACAAGAGAAAAATGTAGACAACATTTATATGTAACTGTTTAAGAAAGGTTGGCTGTGTTTTTTACCGAAGTGGACATGTCGGCTGTGGCTTGGCACCACCCCTGGAGTTCATTGACTTGCTGCTGTCCAAACGCGAACAGTCTTCAGCTGGAGTTCAAGCTTCCTGGATCAGAGACAGATGCCATGCTTGCGCAGGGGTCCAAAATGTCATGGGAAAAGCTACATGGAGCCTGGGTGGGTAACCTGGAATAGGGTCCTTCTTTCTACTGCATGGGCTTGGTGTCTATTCTGTTGGTGCTGATAAATGTATAAGTCTTGCCAGTAGTGATACCAGTGAAGGTACAGCTGGAGGGACTGGGATAGTGAATAATTAGGTGACCTGAGGGACAGGGGAAAAATGGGGAATCTGTAGAACCCCATGCTATGTTAACTACATGGCCAACCAAGACTAACTCTGATCTGATGGGTCTAGGGAAGGGGTGGCCCCGGGGAGCCCTCTGATGTGGCCCGCGACCTCCATAAAGACTTGGTGTGACCAGTTTGATGTGGAGGAACTCGAGTGTCCTGAACTCAACCCTATTGAACACTTTTGCCATGAATTGGAACACAAATTGGGAGCCAGGTCTAATCATCCAAAATGGGTACCTGACCTCAAAAATTGTTACAAATTCCAACATTCATGTCATGGACCTTGGAATGCAGAAGTGTTCCTCCTTGAAAGCTGTTACACAGTGGGGGGTCTTCTTCCCTGTCTTAAAGCTCCAGAAGGCTCCATTGTTCTGTGTCTGGCTATTGTGTACATTGATTGCCCCCTGGGGCTTCTGTCTCATTACACATAACAGTCCCTCCATTCAAGCTATCGGACCAATCCCTGCTGACTCATTTTCAAGTCCTCATTTGCATGGCTAAGGAGGACCTGAAGGAGGACTACGTGTACTTTACAATTGACCAATAGGAAAGCGATTGTTGGGGGCGGGATGTTCCAAATTATGTTTAAAAGTGTGTTGTGTACTTCCAATAAAGGTCTTCTTGTTTGAACTTACATACAGCCTGCCTGGTGTTTGATCTAATGGATTACGAACGGCACATAGCTGTAGTTCGGATCCCGGAGCCTTGGATGACCGAACCATCAGACGTTTCGATCTGCAAGCTGACTCACTAGTAGCAGAGGAGTGTCGGGAGAGTGGAAGCGAGCGAGCAAGGGTCTCGTTACAATTCACTTTTCAAAATCTTGTGGAAAATCATCCCAAAAGATGGAGGCTGTTATAGCTGCAAAGGTGGACAACTCCATGGTTTTGGAATGGGATGTCATATAGGTGTGATGGTCAGGTGTCCAATATTTGACCATATAGTGTATTAAGCATAGATGATTGGGGGATCCCTAATTTTTTTGTTTTTTGTCCATCAATGTTGTTTCTCAAACCCTTTTACCAACCCATCAGCCTGTGGAAGAAGTGAGTTCAGTTGGCTTTGGCCTAGCTGGCAATAGCTGAGCGAGAGCTGCATGGTGTACATTCTAATGTCCAATTATGGCACAACCCAAGGATCGGCACGCTACATTTAGCTCCCACCTCCCTTAAAAAGTTACCACATCTTACATTTTCCCCCAGATTCTATAACCGTCTCACACCTTCTCACGTCTTGAAGAAAACCCTGGCGGCTGATGATGGATAGAAAGCCATTAAAGACCTGCTCGGAGCAGGTTCTTCCCTCGTCCTGTTTACTGTTCAGTGTCTGCTGGCCTTAATTTTGTTTGTCATGTAGCTCCCTGCGATTAAGTTGATGGCTTGCAGGGTCTCCTTTTTTTTAATATAATCCATGACAGCTGTGAGAGACAAACCCAGGACAAACAAAGACAAAGGGAACTTTGTCAAGCTGCACCTTCTATTTCTTCTAGGAACAATGTGTCAGTCCACCCTAAACCACCATTTCAGTTTTGCGTGGGTGAAGGAGAGCTGAACTGCCCTATGCCTTTTTTAATATTTTGCATCAGTGGTGAGATATTGGGTGGGGTGAACCTTTAAGCTGGTCATAGAGGAGAAGATGGGGTGGTGAGAAATCTACTCACTTTAGTGAAAGCCGAATCCCAAATGGGCTTTAACCACTTCAATACCGGGCACTTTCACCTCCTTTTATGCCCTGGCCAATTTTCAGCTTTAAGCCCTCTCACACTTTGCATGACAATTGCGCCGTCATGCTACACTGTACGCGTGTGAAATTTTTATTTTTATTATTTTTCATAAATAGACCTTTCTTTTGGTGGTATTTGATCACCACTGGGTTCTTTATTGTTTGTGCTATAAATGGGGAAAAAAGACCAAATAAAATGCAAAAGAAAATGTTTTTCTTTTGTTATAAAATGTTGCAAATAATCTTTCTTCATAAATTTAGCTCAAAATGTATTCTGCTCCCTTTTTTTGGGTGAAAATAGCCCAAATCAGAGAGAGAGATATTTTGTATATATGTGAATATATATATATATATATATATATATATATATATATATATATATATATATATATATATATATATATATATATATATATATATATATATATATATATATATATATATATATATATATATAGAGACAAGTGCACCCTGTTTGGGGTCAGGAATGCACCACAGGGTAGCGGAGTCTAAGACCCAGCTTTGTGTTCACCAGAGCCTCTAGTGGTGAGGATGGCCTTCGCGGCAGCTGGGGTCCCCTTAGGTCACGCTCCGCAGTGAGAGAGGGAAAGCAGCAAACTGGACAGGCGGTAGTGATGGGTAAGCCGAGGTCAGGGCAACAGGCAGACAAGGGTAACCGAGGGACAGGCAAAAGGTCAGGATCACAGGCAAACAGGAGAAGTCGGGGACGAGCCAAAAACAGTACACAGGAAGATAATCATAGCACACTGCAGACAGGAACTAAAGCTAACAACACGGTTGAACAGTCAAGCAGACTAGCAGTGCAGTGGTTAATATAGGCTTCCTGGGATGGCCTGGGGTGGAGCAATACAGGGAGGAAGGTGATAAAAGACAGTCAGAAGGACGGTCAGGCCTCTAATGAACACATGGAGATCAGGTAAGCTGCCAGACTTTATTGCATATCCATGACATATATATACACACACACTCACAATGTGTAGATATATATTAGGGCTGTGGAAATTAAAGATTAATTCCTCAATTAATCGTTAATTTTTTTGTGATCAATCAAAATTCTTTTGATCGGAACTAGTGGTGCAACGGATCGTACATGATCCGTGATCCGAACGGGTCACCATATGCGGATCGGCACACCACGTGATCTGCTGCTGCCTTGGCTATAGAAAAGGCAGAGGCTTTGGCCTATCTCCCAGAGCGGCGGCCATCTTAGTCCACGTGGCTGCGGCCTAGGTGAGCCTAGAGTGGTGCACTGACGTCATCACCCGGCCTCAACTGCTCATGTTCAGCCAGCTTCTCTGGTAAGACTAAGCAAGCACTAATCTTCCTATACAGTGGGGGGAGATGTCTGTGGATATTACAGTGGGGGGGGAGATGTCTGTGGATATTACAGTGGGGGGAGATGTCTGTGGATATTACAGTGGGGAGATGTCTTTGGATATTACAGTGGGGGAGATGTCTGTGGATATTACAGTGGGGAAGATGTCTGTGGATATTACAGTAGGGGAAGATGTCTGTGGATATTACAGTGGGGGGGAGATGTCTGTGGATATTACAGTGGGGGGGGAGATGTCTGTGGATATTACAGTGGGGGGAGATGTCTGTGTGAATTACAGTGGGGGAGATGTCTGTGGATATTACAGTGGGGGAGATGTCTGTGTGAATTACAGTGGGGGAGATGTCTTTGGATATTACAGTGGGGGAGATGTCTTTGGATATTACAGTGGGGGAGATGTCTTTGGATATTACAGTGGGGGTGATGTCTGTGGATATTACAGTGGGGGTGATGTCTGTGGATATTACAGTGGGGGAGATGTCTGTGGATATTACAGTGGGGGTGATGTCTGTGGATATTACAGTGGGGGAGATGTCTTTGGATATTACAGTGGGGGAGATGTCTGTGGATATTACAGTGGGGGAGATGTCTGTGGATATTACAGTGGGGGAGATGTCTTTGGATATTACAGTGGGGGAGATGTCTGTGGATATTACAGTGGGGGAGATGTCTGTGGATATTACAGTGGGGGAGATGTCTTTGGATATTACAGTGGGGGAGATGTCTTTGGATATTACAGTGGGGGAGATGTCTGTGGATATTACAGTGGGGGAGATGTCTGTGGATATTACAGTGGGGGAGATGTCTTTGGATATTACAGTGGGGGAGATGTCTGTGGATATTACAGTGGGGGAGATGTCTGTGGATATTACAGTGGGGGAGATGTCTTTGGATATTACAGTGGGGGAGATGTCTGTGGATATTATAGTGGGGGGAGATGTCTGTGGATATTACAGTGGGGGAGATGTCTGTGGATATTACAGTGGGGGAGATGTCTGTGGATATTACAGTGGGGGAGATGTCTTTGGATATTACAGTGGGGGGAGATGTCTGTGGATATTACAGTGGGGGAGATGTCTGTGGATATTACAGTGGGGAGATGTGTATGGATATTACAGTGGGGGGAGTTGTCTGTGGATATTAGTGGGGGAAGATGTCTGTGGATATTACAGTGGGGGGAGATGTCTGTGGATATTACAGTGGGGGGAGATGTCTGTGGATATTACAGTGGGGGAAGATATCTGTGGACATAACAGTGGGGAAGATGTCTGTGGATATTACAGTGGGGGGAGATGTCTGTGGATATTACAGTGGGGGAGATATCTGTGGACATTACAGTGGGGGGAGATATCTGTGGACATTACAGTGGGGGGAGATGTCTGTGGATATTACAGTGGGGGGAGATATCTGTGGACATTACAGTGGGGGGAGATGTCTGTGGATATTACAGTGGGGGGAGATGTCTGTGGATATTACAGTGGGGACTATATATGGCGATTCACACACACAATATGTGAGTGCATTTCTTAAAGCTGGGTTAGTGCATTTTATTTGTGTGTTCACTAAGATACTACACCATTAGAGATTTTGTTTGCCCTTTTCCTGAGAACTTTATGGAGAGTTACTCCTTTGGGGGAAGATAAGCCTATAAAGGAGGATTTGAGTGGAGGACAATTATCTTGGATACTGGATTCATTCCTTACATGCTTCGTTGGCCCATTTGTGGGTCTTGAATTAAGGCGAGCGTGCATTTCACCAGGTGGCGGAGCACTACTTGATGATGTAGAGGAGCACAGAGTATTGGATTAATGGAATAAAGCCTACTGTTTTTCCTAAGAAGACGCACTATTAGAGCACTTTGGGGACTGTTGGGACTTTTTCTATTATCTCGATTTGAATTATCTAAAGTATTAGTTATTTTTTTATTATCTGCAGAGATTTGTTGGCACTTTGTTACATTACTATGTAATAGTCACTATTATTGATTCAAGATAGATGATAGTTCTATTACCATTCTTTTATTTTATTATTTTCAGCAGCACAATCTTATATTGTTTATGTCATTTTCCCCCACCTTCTGTGGGAACACATTCAGTGATGGCAGAAGCTAAAGGTCTAAATTTTGGAGCTAGGTGGCCGCGCACAACACTTCCATTATTTGTATTACTTGCTGTGCAGGAAGTCACCTTGCCAGAGCTATTGAGTTTGTCGGCCGTACGACTTTGTACGGCCGCAGTGTGGATGCCGCCGCCGCAACACTGGGATGCCGATGTGCGTGCCTGGCGGCCGCGATGTCTGCCGGGCACCCGCGATCGGCGGTTACACAGACAAGGACGTGGATCTGTGTGTGTAAACACACAGATCCACGTCCTGTCAGGGAGAGAGGAGACCGATGCTGTGTCCCTTGTACATAGGGACACAGATCGGTCACCTCCCCCAGTCAGTCCCCTTCCCCCACAGTTAGAAACACTATGCAGGGTACACATTTAACCCCTTCCTCACCCCCTGGTGTTAACCCCTTCCCTGCCAGTCACATTTATACAGTAATTAGTGCGTATTTATAGTATAAATGTGAATGGTGCCAAAAGTGTCCGATGTGTCCACCATAATGTCGCAGTCCCAATAAAAATCGCAGATCGCCGCCATTACTAGTAAAAAAAATAATAATAATTCTGTCCCCTATTTTGTAGGTGCTATAACTTTTGCGCAAACCAGTCGCTTATTGGGTTTTTTTTTTTTTTTTTTTTACCAAAAATATGTAGAAGAATACGTATCGGCCTAGACTGAGAAAAAAAAAAGATTTTTTTTAAAAAAATTGGGCTATTTATTATAGCAACAAGTAAAAAATATTGTTGTTTTTTTTTCAAAATTGTCGCTCTTTTTTTTTGTTTGTTTATAGCGCAAAAAATAAAAACCGCAGAGGTGATCAAATACCACCAAAAGAAAGCTCTACTTGTAGGGAAAAAGGGACGTAAATTTTGTTTGGGAGCCACGTCGCACGACTGCGCAATTGTCAGTTAAAGCGACGCAGTGCCGGAAGCTGAAATTTCACCTGGGCAGGAGGGGGGTATATGTGCCCAGTAAGCAAGTGGTTAACAGATAAAACATTTGTACATTAACCTGGAGAGGACTTTGCACATGCCTGGTCGCCTATGACCCGTGCAAGCAATGGATGTGGTTCTTCAACTGCAATGGACTTTCCCAGTAAATGGCCGTGCACTAGGCCCAACTATGCTTTCCAGTAGGTGTGCCTGGATCACAAGAGCAGCTGAACAGAACTTCAAATGTGTTGACATTATCCTGTTGACGGTTTGCTTCGAGTCCAGCTGGAGATAACTTTGCATAACTGTCAGTGACTCCCTTTGACCTGTGCAAGCAGTGGATGGGGATTTTTGCCTGGAATGGACTTTCCCAGTAGATAGTTGTGGGATAGACCATCGATCGGTGAACATAGCCAGGGCTGTTTTATCTGCTGTTCTATAAATCCCCAGGCTCACCCAGGGAGGTGCTGGCGATGGCGTGTTTGGCATTACAGCTAAAGAACAAAGTTCAATCTGCCGTGTACCTTCGTTCAACCCAGAATTAGTCACCAATTCAACCGCCAGGAGACCTTAACCCTTACCTGGGCCTCCAGGACCCTCTGCTTCACTTTAGTCGACTCGGAACTATGGTGGCCACTTAGCTATACTGTGTAGTCAGTCTGAGCAGATTGCTGAGCTCACCATACATGTTAAAATCCTAAACTTTTTGTCCAACTTTAGTCTTCTCAAAACCATGTAACGTGAGGACCTAACGAGGTACAAGTGTAGCACTACCCCCGACGGAGCTGCTGGTTTGTTTTGGGAGGCATGGGATTGTCGAGACCCTATTGGATCGCCAGCCTCTCTTGGCTTTCCTCAGATGGACTCCCCACCGAACGGCTACCTCTCACTGGGAACATGCTTGGGATCTTCTCAGGATTGGGAACCCAGTCGATTACTGGGGCCCAGGCACAGCTTTAAATGTTCCGGACCAACGTGGTCCAGGAACACGGCGCGGCACGCACACCCCAGCCTGGAAAGCCATTTCGCCGGGGCGCTGTGACACAGTCACCCTAAATGTGGGTGCCGCACTCGACCAGACCAACCCCCCCCCCCCCAAAAAAAAGCTGGGTTTCTGATCCTTCTCCACGCTCCTAGAGGGTTTTTAAATGGTTGTAGGTCCCCTTTATTCCCAGCCATGTCCAGGTTTTGGCCTCTTTCTTAAACACACTCGGATTACGTCCAGGTTTTTGCCTCCCCATTAAACCCACTCGGATTCTGTACAGGTTTTGGCCTCTCCATTAAACCCACTTGGATTACTTCCAGGTTTTGGTTTCTCCATTAACCACACTTGGATTTAATCCAGGTTTTTGCCTCCCCATTAAATCCACTCGGATTTCATCCAGGTTTTGGTCTCCCCAATAAACTCACTTGGGTTCTGTATTTGGTCTCCCCATTAAACCCCCTCGGACTCTGTCCAGGTTTTGGCCTCCCCATTAAACCCGCTTGGATTCCATCCAGGTTTTGGTCTCCCCATTATATGTGCTTGGGTTCCATTCAGGTTTTGCCCCCCCCCCCCCCCCCATTAAATTGTGTCCAGAATTTGGCCTCTCAATTAAATCCACTTTGATCCCATCCATGTTTTGGCCTCTCCATTAAACTTTCTTGGACTCTGTCCAGGTTTTGGTTTCTCCATTAACCCCACTTGGATTTAATCCAGGTTTTTGCCTCTCCATTAAATCCACTCGGATTCCGTCCAGGTTTTGGTCCCCCCATTAAACTCGTTTGGGTTCTGTATTTGGTCTCCCCATTAAACCCCCTCGGACTCTGTCCAGGTTTTGGCCTCCCCATTAAACCTGCTTGGGTTCCATTTAGGTTTCCCCCCCCCCCCCCACCCCCATTAAATTCTGTCCAGGTTTTGGCCTCTCAATTAAATCCGCTTGGATTCCATTCAGGTTTTGGCCTCCCCATTATATGTGCTTGGGTTCCATCCAGGTTTTGGTCTCCCCATTATATGTGCTTGGGTTCCATTCAGGTTTTGCCTCCCCATTAAATTATGTCCAGGATTTGGCCTCTCCATTAAATCCGCTTGGATCCCACCCAGGTTTTGGCCTCTCCATTAAAACCTACTTGGATTACGTCCATGTTTTTGTTTCCCCCATTAAACCCCCTTGGACTCTGTCCAGGTTTTTGCCTCCCCATTAAATCCACTCGGATTTCGTCCAGGTTTTGGTCTCCCCATGAAACTCACTTGGGTTCTGTATTTGGTCTCCCCATTAAACCCACTCGGATTCCGTCCAGGTTTTTGCCTCCCCATTAAACCCGCTTTGATTCCATTCAGGTTTTGGTCTCCCCATTATATGTGCTTGGGTTCCATTCAGGTATTGCCCCCCCCCCATCCCCAATAAAATTCTGTCCAGAATTTGGCCTCTCCATTAAATCCGCTTGGATCCCATCCAGGTTTTGGCCTCTCCATTAAAACCTACTTGGATTACGTCCATGTTTTGGCCTCTCCATTAAACCCCCTTGGACTCTGTCCATGTTTTGGCCTCTCCATTAAACCCACTCGGATTCTATACAGGTTTTTGGTTCCTGCATTAAACCCACTCGGACCTTGCCCTTAAACACGCTTAGATTCTATCTTCACAACTCACGGATCTCTAAAATATTTGAGCAGCTCAGCCACATAAAAGATGAAGTGAGTAAACCCCGGGAGGCAGCCAGGACTGTTATTACACAAAGACGCCGAGCCGGGTGCACAGCCCCGGGGAAGCCAAGAAATGTGGCGTTGATGCAACCTCCCTCCGCGCTGTAAGCCTCCACCAACTTCTTGCCGGAGACTTTTATCCTCTGTAAATTCTGCATCAAACAAGAAGGGATTAAATCCGCTGTCATAACTCACTTTACTGCACCGCTGTGCCAGCGTACTGTGTGTCCCAGAGAGCATCCAAGAGCCTAAATTTCAACCAAAGCCAAACTATTTTTATTTATTTTTTTAATTCTCGAAAAAGAAGGGTGAAAACCTTTAATGTTTATATTGCCATCTACACTATATTACCAAAAGTATTGAGACGTCTGCCTTTACACGCACATGACCTTTAATGGCATCCCAGTCTTAGTCCGTAGGGTTCAATATTGAGTTGGCCCCGCCCTTTGCAGCTATAACAGCTTCACCTCTTCTGGGAAGGCTGTCCACAAGGTTTAGGAGTGTGTCTATGGGAATGTTTGACCATTCTTCCAGAAGCACATTTGTGAGGGCCGGCACTGATGAAATCTCTCACTGCCTGACCCGCATTGCCGCATGTTCCACCCTCACTTGGCAAGTGATAGTCCCCACCTGGCACACTTGGGGTTCCCACTGATTCTGCATTACGGTGAGTTGAACGATTTCTTTTTTTATTACAATGTAATAATAGAAATTATGCGTTTCAATCATCCTGATACCATATCAACCATGGTCAGAGGCGGCTCTAGGCTTTGTGAGCCCTTAGGCAAAACTTGACATGGGGCCCCACTCACACCCATGATGGGAAAAATAAAAAAAAAATAATTCAAAGACAAGAGCCTCTTCCCCACAACCCTGGCCAGTGATTGTGGGGGGTCTGCGGGCAGGGGGCTTATCGGAATCTTTAACAAGGTGGCCCCCAGATCCTGCTCTTTAATACCTACTGGTGGGGCCACCTGGTAATGTCACCTGCTGAACCCGCCCCCCCGTGATGTCATTGAGGGCATGCTGGGTCATTAACGTCACAGGGGGTGGTGTCACCGATATTCACTGGTTGTTAGGTACGCTGGCGGCCCCGCTCCTGAGTCAGGGCTCTTAACGCTGCCTGAGCACAGCAACTTTAAGGTCCCCTGTCCCTCAAAACTGGGGTAATGCATTGGGTAAGTTAGGCGGCCGCGAGGTCCCTGTGAGTGTGAGGCCTTAGGCGACCGCCTAATTTGCCTAATTAAAGAGCCGTCTCTGACCATGGTGTTGTGGTGATTGAAGCGCCGACACCAGCCATTTCCCCAACAAATCGCCCTCGAAAAACCGCACCCCTCCCGTGCCTTAGCATAAGGCATTTCCTCCTTCATATGCCGTCCCTGATAAATGAATGCAGATGAGAAGGTCTTGTAACATTTGGCGGTTGTGTTCTAGGAAATGCCTCTTCCTTTTTGCTAATGTGAAAAAAGAATAAATGAGTAAATTCGGGTAACTGTATGCGTTTAATTCCTATAGCCTTTCTCCAGAATCGCATGAATCTTCGATGGAGAAAGTGGGATGGGGATTTTACCTGGGTGCAAAAGGAGTATATCAACACTCATTAAAAATCTACATCTTTATTATATAATGAAAACATGATTAAGATCACAAATGGCAATGACGAAACGCGTCCGCACAAAGCCATTTTTTGAACTATAAACACGCACTTGTTGCGGAAAATGAAAAATGGCGACTTGTGGCGTATTGTTTTGTGATTTTACTCCATGTTTTGGTTCCATAAACATAACGGAGAAGATGGGTTGGGTAAAAACCGATCGCAATTCTTTGAAAAAATGTACAACTTTATTATATCAGACGATACAGTTTGGCCTCTATAATTTTCTGCAACAAGCGCGTGTTTATAGTTCCAAATCGGCTTGGTGGATCAACGCATTTCCCAATCGTTTTCCTTCCTCAGGATCGTGTGGATCCTGAGGAAGGAAAACGCCCATACATCAGGCAATAATTCCGTTCTACAAAGGTAACAAATAATTCTACAATGAATGTATCATATTACAAAAATACATTTCTCTTTCCTCCATGGACGGACACAGCTCCTTTAGTCTTGACAGGTGGGTTATGTTCCGTCTATTAGGAGAGGACTAGGCAGACGTGTTAGATATCCAAAAACGTGTAATTATACCAAATCTGGACAGCCCTGCCCAGGGGGTGGTCCCTCTGGTCATAACCCCTCTCCCTGCACTCAGCAGCTCCGTTTTTTTTCTGCCTAGTGTAAGAGAAGGACCTGGCTCCCTAGGGGGCCCATTGGTCCTGGAGAACTTTTTTATTTTTCAATTTTGGATCCTGAGATCTCGGATCAACTGCCGGCTGGGTGACAGGCTGGAATAATATAGATCCTTGTAGTCTCCACAGCAGGGCCGCCATCAGTGGGGTACAGGCAGTACACCTGTAAGGGGCCCGGAGGTCACCAAGGCCCCCGGATGGCAACCTTCCTTTTTGTATGTATTTTTTATAAATGTTTTTTATATATATATATATATATATATATATATATATATATTTTATTATTAAAGGGCCCAGAGGTTTCTTTTTTCTTTTTATTAAAGGGCCCCCGGATGGCTACCCCCTTCTTTTTATTTATATATATATATATATATATATATATATAATTTCTTTCGCCTTTTTTTTGTAAAGGGCCCCCCCCCCCCGCTTCTCTGTTCTCTGCTCCGGGGGGCCTGAAGCTGTGTAAGGGGCCCCAAAATTCCTGATGGCGGCCCTGCTCCCCAGTCCCGCCATCTAGTGTGAGCAGGCCTTTTGCTACGCGCCGGGACGGTTGATGTCTCCAGACAATAATCTTTGCATATTTTATTTGTTGTTCTCTTTGTAGAACTAGATGATTGCTGGAAGTGTGGGTGTGGATCCTGAAGAAGTGAGACAAACGTGAAACACGTCCATTCACCAAGCTAGTTTTTGAAATTCTAAAAATGCACTTGTTGCAAAAAATTGGAAATGGCAGCTCTATTATTTGTGGGCTTAATCCATGCTTTAATTCTATAAACATGATGGAGATGGTGGGTTGAGGACAGATCGCTATTCACTGCCACCTTCCCGTGCGGGGGTTAGTATCAGGGGCGATCAAAGGGTATAAGTGTGTCCCTGTGGGAGGAGGTGGTTTGACTGGGGAAAGACCAAGATCTGTGTTTCAGCTTGGCAGAAACACGAGGGGCCAGATTTACGTAGATCAGCGGATCTATAGATCCGCTCGATCTACGTGATTTAAGATCCGCTCCCGCAAGTTTGAGAGGCAAGTGGCTAATTCACAAACCACTTACCTCCAAACTTGCGGCGGCGGATCCTAAATCCCCCGGCGGAATTAAAATTCCGCGGCTAGGGGGAGTGTACTATTTAAATCAGGCGCGTTCCCGCGCCGATTTAAATGCGCATGCGCCGTCCGGGGAATTTCCCGGCGTGCATTGCTCCCACTGACATCACTAGGACGTCAGTGGTTTCGACGTGAGCGTGACTTGCGACGCGCGTGTTTGTGAATCGGCGTACGCAAACGACGTTAGAAAATTCAAATTCGACACGGGAACGCCGGCTATACTTAACATTGGCTGCGCCTGATAAAAGAAGGGGTAAGTATACGACGGGAAAGCCGCTACGGAAACGTCGTAAGAAGACTGCGTCGGGTCCGCGTACGTTCGTGAATTTGCGTATCTCGCTGATTTACATATTATTCAAGGTAAATCAGCGGGAACGCCCCCGGCGCCATTTTTAAATCGAAAATAAGATCCGACAGTGTAACACAGTGTAACACTGTCAGATCTAAGCCCTATCTATGCGTAACTGATTCTATGAATCAGGCGCATAGATAGGACCAGTGTAAGTCAGAGATACGATGGTGTATCTGTAGATACACCGTCGTATCTCTTTGTGAATCTGGCCCAAGATCTCCATCTTTCCCCTGTCACAAGAATGGTGATCTGCCTTGTTTACATGGGCAGACCGCCGTTCTGCCTCTCCTGAGAACAATCAGCGGGTCCGCCTGACGTGCTGATTGACTCCCGCTGTGTTTCGTCAATGGCATGCACCCCAGACCGACCCAGTGAACAAAATCACGAACGGGTACGTGGTTTTGCACAGGAGGGTCGCAGTCCATCTGTGTGGGGCGGTCCTTAAACGGTTAAAGTTCATGTGCGTGTAAAGGCAGGTGTCCCAATACTTTTGGTAACATACTGTATATCTTTTTTTATCTTTTTTGTATTTTCTTTGAAAAGGCTGGAGGAGGAAGTTTTTTTTTATTTCGTCGACTGTCCACCAAAACATCTGTTTCCGTGTTAAAGTTATGTAAGTCAGTAAAAAAAAAAAAGGAAATGTTGGCACTTAAAGGGGAACTCCGGGCTAAATAAATTCTTCTTGAATCTCGGTGAGCTTTGTGTATTTCTTCCAGATCTGTGCAGTGATCCAGTGTGAGACTTGCTGTGATGAAGACCGCTCACTGCCGCTCCATCTCCTTGTGCAGGGTGACTGGTCTTTTCCTCCACCCCCTCCTGTAGTTTTCTACTTGTAATGGGTGGAGTCTTCTGGGCCCCTCCCTCTGCTCTCTCTTCTTGTGCAGGGTGACTGGTCTTGTCACCGCCCCCTCCTGCAGTTTTCTACTTTTAGTGGGTGGAGTCTTCTGGGCTCCTCCCACAGCTCTGCTCTCTCTCCTTGTGCAGGGTGACTGGTCTTGTCTCTGCCCCCTCCTGTGAATTTTTGTAGTAGGTGGAGCCTGCTGGGCACCTCCCACAGCTCTGCTCTGTCCAGCACAGCGATGATGTCACTGCTACTTTTACAAGGTAATATCTAGGTTTCTAAAGGCATGTGGTGCTCACAAAGTGGATTTATATCTTTTTGTGTATTTTTTTTTTTTTTGCCTGGAGTTCAGCTTTTAAATGTGGTTTTAATAAAATAAAAATAATAATAATAATAAAAAAAAAATTAATAAATTGTCCTCCAATGCATCCCCAGGTTTTCGGAGGAAGTCGGTTGATTTGGTCTGTGCAGGCGCAGTCACAGGACGAATGTGATCTGTCACTGAGCATGGCATTATTGAGTAATGCTATACAGTACAGTGATAGGGGGAAGTACGCAATACATGGGGACACTTCCTGAAATTCTAGAACCCCTTTCACCATCCACCGCCAAGACTCGGCTGTGACATCGGCTGTATCCATAAACCAGAACAATGTAACCATTGCATAACGGACACTTTATCATTATCTCTACAACGTTACTATTGTGGCAACTGAGATCTGATAACTGTCTGAATTTAGAGTTTATAAGAAAAAAATATACTGTTTTTTTTTTTTTTTTTTCAAAAACTGAATTTTTATTTAATTTATTCAGTTTTTGAAAAAAAAAAAGAATAAATTAAATAAAAATTTAGTTTTTGAAAAAAAATAATAATTTTTATTTAATTTATTCTTTTTTTTTTTTAACCACGTTCCCGCCCTTCATGACCAGGCCATTTTTTTTTTTTGTGCTGAAAACAAAAAAAATAGCGATAATTCTGAAAGAAAAAATGTGTGTGTGTGTGTGTGTGTATATGTGTGTATAAATATATATATATATATATATATATATATATATATATATATATATATACGCCTATGTTACGGCGGCGTAACGTATGTTGTCCGGCGTAAGCCCGCCTAATTCAAATGTGGATGATGTGGGCGTGTTTTATTCAAATTTAGTGTGACCCAGCGTATTTGACGTTTTTTTTCGAACGGCGCATGCGCCGTTCGTGAAAGAATCCCAGTGCGCATGCTCGAAATTACGCCGCAAATCGTCATTGCTTTAGACGTGAACGTAACTTACGTACAGCCCTATTCGCGAACGACTTACGCAAACAACATAAAATGTTCTAAATTTGACGCGGGAACGACGTCCATACTTAACATAGGATACCCCTCATATAGCAGGGGTAACTCTACACCGGAAAAAAAGCCTAACATAAACGATGTAAAAAAATTCTTTGGGCGGGCGTACGTTTCTGAATCGGCGTATCTACCTAATTTACATATTCCTCGCGTAAATATACGGAAGCGCCACCTAGCGGCCAGCGTAAATATGCAGCCTAAGATACGACCGTGTAAGACATTTGCGCCGGTCGGATCTTAGGGAAATCTATGCGTAACTGATTCTCTGAATCAGGCGCATAGATACGACGCCGCAACTCCAGAGTTACGACGGCGTATCCGGAGATACGCCGTCGTAACTGCTCTCTGAATCCGGGCCTCTCTCTATATCTACAGGTAAGCCTTATTATAGGCTTACCTGTAGGTAAAAGTTAAAAAAAAGGGTATACAACCACTTTAAAGGAACAGGTTTTATTTTTTATTTTCAACCAGGCTTCTCGTGACTCTCAGGCCCGGGGATTTCTTGCGACTCTCAGGCCCGGGGATTTCTTGCGACTCTCAGACCCGGGATGCGCACTTTTTTTTCAATTAGAATCCAATTTTAAAAAATGTGTGAATCCCAAGTAAAAGTTGGTTGAAAACCTTTATAAATGGATCTATAATTGGAGGACCTCCAGCTCCCCCTCCCCCACCCGGGTGACAGTTCCGCACACAGCTGTGACATTATCATATAATGTTTATGATTTGGGTATAGTTCCCCTTTAAACGGCAGATCCTGGATTAGCGACAATTTATCCAGATCTCCGGCATCCTGCTAACCTGCTTTTCCTCATCTGACACCGAACAGAAAACAGCCAGCGGAAGGCGAGCGCGCTCATACCCCCCCAACCCCCTCCGCGCGCGATCGCGGTTGCATAATACAGAGCCAGGAGCTGGTTCTGTGACTCACCGCTGACCCGCGTCTTATCCCCTTCACAGGAAGGACTTGGTGTGCACACAGTGACCAAATTCCACATCCCCAAAAAATATTTATATAGGGTGTCCGAGATTAACCCTTCCACCGCTGGACACGGGTCAGGAGAAACCTCTTGCAAGGGGGGGGGGGGGACTACAAGTCCCAGCTGGGGAACTCCAAGCCTAACTTTTCCCAGAGATAGGACATCTGTAAGAGCTTGGCTCTGCAGAATATATATATATATATATATATATACACAACAGTATATTGTCAAAAGTATTGGGACACCTGCCTTTACATGAACTTCAATGGCGTCTTCGTCCGTTGGGTTCAATAATGAGTTGGCCCTCCCTTTGCAGTGGCCAAAAAATACACTTTCATGAATTAACCCCTTCCATACAGGGCATTTTCACCCCCTTCCTGCCCAGACCAAGTTTTCAGCGCTGTTGCACTTTGAATGACAATTGCGCGGTCATGCAACACTGTACCCAAACTAAATCTTTGTCCCCCCCCCACAAATAGAGCTTTCGTTTGGTATTAGATCATCTCTGCGGTTTTTATTTTTTGCGCTATAAACAAAAGAACAGCGACAATTTTTTAAAACAACACAATATTTTTTACTTTTTTATTTAATAAATATCAAATTTTTTTTTTTTTTTTAAACTTTTTTCCCTCAGTTTAGGCCGATACGTACTCTTCTACATATTTTTGGTAAAAAAAATCGCAATAATCGTATATTGATTGGTTTGCGCAAAAGTTATAGCGTCTACAAAATAGGTGATATATTTATGGCATTTTTATTTTATTATTTTTTTTACTAGTATTGGCGGCAATTTGCTTTTTTTTTTTTTTTTATTGTGACCGTGACATTGCGGCGAACACATCGGACACTTTTTTGACAAATTTTTGGGACCATTCACATTTACACAGCGATTAGTGCTATAAATATGCATTGATTACTGTGTAAATGTGACTGGCAAGGAAGGGGTTAACCACTAGGGGGGGTTAATATGTTCCCTAAGGCGTGTTCTAACTGTAGGGGGGAGGGGACTCACAAGGGGAGGAGAACCGATGTGTGTTCCTCTGTACTGGGAACACACATTGGTCTCCTCACCGCTGACAGGAGGTGGATCTGTGTGTTTACACCCCATCATTGCACACACAGAGCCACACTCCTGCCGTGATCACCGGCAATCGCGGCCGCCGGGCACCCGCGTCGGGTCACGAGCGGTGCCGCGCGCCCTAGATCGCCGGGAACACAGGACGTCATATGACGTCCTCCCGGGTCGAGGGAGGGTTCCTGCCGGGGTCATTTTACAATGCGCCGGTAGGGAAGGGGTTAAAAAAAATAGCATCAAAGGTCAGGGTCCCAGTCTCTGAAGGAAGGGGATCATGCTCTGCTTCAGTATGTCACAGGACATGTTGGCATTCCTGGTTTCCTCAATGATCTGTAGCTCCCCAGTGCCGGCAGCACTCATACAGCCCCAGTCCATGACACTCCCACCACCATGCTTCACTGTAGGTAAGACACACTTGTCTTTGTCCTCCTCACCTGGTTGCCGCCACCTTGGTGGCGACTGGTGCTCAAATTTTTTTGGGGGGTCCACACAAACTGAAAAAAAAAAAAAAATAGCAGCCACTGTGCCCGTCAAGCAGTGCCGATCCTGACCTCCCTGGGGCCCTAAGCAAAATTGCATGTCACATTAAAGTTGAGAAGGGGGCGCTGCCGACAGTGACATGTCGCATTAAAGATTTAAGTCACGGCGGCGGTGTCCTGCACGCTCTTTGATGTCTTCTTCCCTCCTTTCTACCAGGCGTCCAATCACAACGCCTGTCGTTTCAGCCAATCAGGTGACGGGTAACAGACCCGAGCACCTGATTGACTGAGAGGCGGTTCAGTGTTAGGAAAGCAAAATATTCATTTGCTTTCCTAACACAACGCTGAGTGAACAGCAAGCGCCCAGCATGGGTTGGGTTGGGTTGGTAAATTTGACATATTTACCCACCCTGCCCCGCTTGTCATCCTGAAAAAACACCTGTGTGCTTCCGGCAGCAGGAAGAGGGGGAGGAGAAGCACTGCAGAGCAAAGGGGCACACAAGGGGGATCCGAGTTGGGGGAAGGGGGCGGGGTTAAATTGTGGAGAGAGAGGTGATCGTTGCAACAGGGGAGGGGGCAGTTACTGGAAATCTGTGGCTCCTCCTGCGGCGGCTGGAAGTCGACTTCACCTCCCCCCCCCCCCCCGCTGGCTTTCAGCTGCTTCATGGGGAGCCACAAGGCCTCTTCCCTCTACTTGTCATCTTCCCCCCTGTTGAACTGATGGGACCTTGGTCCCCCTACAGGAGGAGGGCTGGTATTACCCCCCTTATTGGCAGCCCTGGTCACTAGTATGTTAATGAGGAAAGGGGGGAACCAGTGAAGGGGGGGGCAATCTAAGCACATTACATTTAGGGCCAGATCCACGAAGACTTACGACGGGCGTATCAGTAGATACGCCATCGTAAGTCCGAATCCGCGCCGTCGCAACTTTAAGCGTATGCTCAAACTGAGATACGCTTAAATGTTGCTAAGATACGACCGGCGTAAGTCTCCTACGCCGTCGTATCTTAACTGCATATTTACGCTGGGCACTAGGGGCGTGTACGCTGATTTACGCCTAGAATATGTAAATCAGCTAGATACGCCTATTCACGAACGTACGCCCGTCACAGTAAAGATACGCCGTTTACGTAAGGGGTTTTCAGGCGTAACGATAAACCACCAAAAACATGGCGCAGCCAATGTTGAGTATGGACGTCGGAACCGCGTCGAATTTTTCAAATTTTACGTCGTTTGCGTAACTCGTCCGTGAATTGGGCTGGCCATAATTTACGTTCACGTCGAAAGCATTGACGATTTGCCGACGTCATTTGAAGCATGCGCACTGGGATAGGTCCACGATCGAAACTTCATTTACGTGGGGTCACAGTTAATATACATAAAACACGCCCAAATCTTTTGTCATTTGAATTCCGCGCCCTTACACCGACACATTTACGTTACGCCGCCGTAACTTTAGACGCAAGTGCTTTGTGAATACAGCACTTGCCTCTCAAAGTAGCAGCGGCGTAGCGGAACTACGATACGCTACGCCTGCCTAAAAATACGCCACGCTACGTGGATCTGGCCCATTATCTTTTGAACGAAATTCCTTTTACTTTTTTTGTAGTGGCTAGAACAGGAAGCGGGTTAAAAACTCCCCAACAAGGACAACATAAAGAGAAAAAAAATGTAAATAAAGAAAACAAAGGCAGCCACCACAGCTGCAAAATGTTACATTTCTGTTTCTGGATTTTGATTCACTTTTTATTATATCTGAGAAAATAGAGAGTGCAGCATAGATAGGAGGAACGTATTTGAAATATACCTGTAATTTTTTTTGTATTTCAACCTACAGAACCGTCCCCATTGGTATGACAGGTGCTCTTTATTTTCCCCAATTCTGTTTCTTGATGGAAATCCACAATTTTTTTTTTTTTTTTTGCTTTCAGCTTAATCTGGCCAAACCGATCGAGGACCAAGGCCCGCTGGACGTCATCATCCACAAGCTAACAGACGTCATCCTGGAGGCCGACCAGAACGACAGCGAGGCAGTACAGCTGGTGCAGAGGTTCCAGGTGAGCGAACCCGCCGCAAAAAGCATCATTTGCAGGCTCCGTGTGCGTCCCCAAAACCGGACCACGTGACTCCGCCCACTGCGGACGCAGCTCATTGGCAGCGCTATAAAATCTTTCTGTCGATCGTTTTATGAGAGCGTTATTTGTACCCAAGCTAGTGTGTTGCAGGAGTTCGCTGAGACTTCCACAGAGGAGGAGCTTACACTCTAATGTCCCCACTGCAGACTTGGGCAGGCCCATAGGTGTGCACAGCCTGTAGCATTAGGGTGTGCACCTGAAAGCTCAAAAACATAGTACCGATCTCTCACTGTGTTCATTCAGAAAGGAAGGGTCCAGCGAATTACATTACCCCTTCCCCTACTCAGAGGCGGCTCCAGGCTTTATAAGGCCCTAGGCAAAACTTGACATGGGGCCCCACTCACGCCCATGATGGGGAAAAATAATTCAAGGACAAGAGCCTCTTCCCCACAACCCTGGCCGGTGGTTGTGGGGGTCTGCGGGCAGGGGGGCTTATCGGAATCTAAAAGCCCCTTTTAACAAGGTGTCCTCCAGATCCTGCTCTTTAACCCCTTCCCAACCGCCGCATGTAGATATACGTCGGCAGAATGGCACGTACAGGCACATTGGCGTACCTGTACGTCCCTGCCTAGACGTGGATGGGGGGTCCGATCGGGACCCCCCCCCGCGACTTGCGGCGGTCGGGTCCCCTCTGGGAGCGATCCGGGACGACGGCGCGGCTATTTGTTTATAGCCGCTCCGTCGCGATCGCTCCCCGGAGCTGAAGAACGGGGAGAGCCGTATGTAAACACGGCTTCCCCGTGCTTCACTATGGCGGCGCATCGATCGAGTGATCCCTTTTATAGGGAGACTCGATCGATGACGTCATTCCTACAGCCACACCCCCCTACAGTTGTAAACACACACTAAGTGAACCCTAACTCCTACAGCGCCCCCTGTGGTTAACTCCCAAACTGCAACTGTCATTTTCACAATAAAGAATGCAATTTAAATGCATTTTTTGCTGTGAAAATGACAATGGTCCCAAAAATGTGTCAAAATTGTCCGAAGTGTCCGCCATAATGTCGCAGTCACGAATAAAAATCGCTGATCGCCGCCATTAGTAGTAAAAAATTTTTTTTTATAAAAATGCAATAAAACTATCCCCTATTTTGTAAACGCTATAAATTTTGCGCAAACCAATCGATAAACGCCTATTGCGATTTTTTTTTACCAAAAATAGGTAGAAGAATACGTATCGGCCTAAACTGAGGAAAAAAAATTTTATATATGTTTTTGGGGGATATTTTTTAGGGCAAAAAGTAAAAAATATTGCTTTTTTTTCAAAATTGTCGCTCTATTTTTGTTTATAGCGCAAAAAATAAAAACCGCAGAGGTGATCAAATACCACCAAAAGAAAGCTCTATTTGTGGGGAAAAAAGGACGCCAATTTTGTTTGGGAGCCACGTCGCACGACCGCGCAATTGTCTGTTAAAGCGACGCAGTCCCGAACTGTAAAAACACCTTGGGTCTTTAGGCAGCATTATGGTCCGGTCCTTAAGTGGTTAATAACTAAGGGGCGAAAAGACGAAAGAGTAGTAACTCAGGGGCGGGATTCTTTCTATGTAACGTGGGTTAAAATTAATAGTGTTCATTTAAAAGTGATTTTTCTTGATAAATAGTTGAAAGGAAAAAAAAAACATACAAAAAAAAAGAGAAACAAATAAAAATAATATAAAAGAAAAAAGAGGTAAATAAAATGGATAAACCACACGTGACGTGAGACCACAGAGGAGACGTGAAGGGCGGAGTTACCGTGAACATGTCTCGCTGTCCCGCTCCCTGGTTTGAGACTGATGTGGAAGAGGAAAAAAAAAACTAAGGGGCGGGGGCCGCCCGGTGATGTCACCTGGTGAACCTGCCCCCTTGTGATGTCATTGACTGAGGGCATGCTGGGTCATTGACGTCACAAGGGGTGGGGTTTACCGATATTCACTGGTTGTTAGTTAAGCAGCGTTAGGGTCCCCTGTCCCTCAAAACTGGGGTAATGCATTGGGTAAGTTAGTAGGCCGCGAGGCCCCTGTGATTATGAGGCCTTAGGCGATCGCCTAATTTGCCTAATTAAAGAGCCGCCTCTGCCCCTACTCATCCTGAAATATCATCTATGAGAGATAAGGGAAGCCAGCAATGCCGTGGGAGGAGACACCGGGTAGCAGGGGGAATCGGCACTGCAGGGAGTGATTAGGGTGTGCCTGGGCACACCTGGCACACCCTGTGCGCACGCCTATGGGCAGGCCATAGATTATATCATTTTCTTTCCTTCAGCCATGGGTGGAATGTAAGGAAATTGCTCAATTCCCCCATCCACACAGTCAGAGTGGATGGGGAAATCCCTCCCGGGGGAGGAGCCTTCCCTGGCAGAAGAACTCAATGATCACTGCTGGCAGCTATATAGGCGCTGGCAGTAATCGCCGGTGAAAAATCCAACCGGCTGGTTGTCCTGCAGTTGATTAATGGATAGACTTCAGAACAACCAGCAAGCCCATAAATCGATGGAATCTTAGTCAGTAGAAATGTGCAATTAGTTTAGTTCAGAATGAATTTTTGAACAAATTTTGACAAATTAGTTAATTTGAAAATATCCGAATTTTCCAAAATTCGAAAATTCCAACTTCAGATTGCTGAGCAAGTAAACCCTCTTAAAAAAAAAAAAATCAGGGAAAAAAATAGTGCCCCATCATTGGTGTCATTGGGAGGAATAGTGTCCCATCATTGGTGTCAGTGGGAGGAATAGTGTCCCATCATTGGTATCAGTAGTAGGAATAGTGTCCCATCATTGGTGTCAGTGAGAGGAATAGTGTCCCATCATTGGTGTCAGTGGGAGGAATAGTGTCCCATTATTGGTCTCAGTGGGAGGAATAGTGTCCCATCATTGGTCTAAGTGGGAGGAATAGTGTCCCATCTTTGGTATCAGTGGGAGGAATAGTGTCCCATCATTGGTGTCAGTGGGAGGAATAGTGTCCCATCATTGGTGTCAGTGGGAGGAATGGTGTCCCATCATTGGCGTCAGTGGGAGGAATAGTGCCCCATCATTGGTGTCAGTGGGAGGAATAGTGTCCCATCATTGGTATCAGTGGGAGGAATAGTGTCCCATCATTGGTATCAGTGGGAGGAATAGTGTCCCATCATTGGTATCAGTGGGAGGAATAGTGTCCCATCATTGGTGTCAGTGGGAGGAATAGTGTCCCATCATTGGTGTCAGTGGGAGGAATAGTGTCCCATCATTGGTGTCAGTGGGAGGAATAGTGCCCCATCATTGGTGTCAGTGGGAGGAATAGTGCCCCATCATTGGCGTCAGTGAGAGGAATAGTGTCCCATCATTGGTGTCATTGGGACAAATAGTGCCCCATCATTAGCGTCAGTGAGAGGAATAGTGTCCCATCATTAGTGTCATTGGGAGGAATAGTGCCCCATCATTGGTGTCAGAGGAATAGTGTCCCATCATTGGTCTCAGTGGGAGGAATAGTGCCCCATCATTGGTGTCAGTGAGAGGAATAGTGTCCCATCATTGGTGTCAGTGGGGGGAATAGTGTCCCATCATTGGTGTCAGTGAGAGGAATAGTGTCCCATCATTGGTGTCAGTGGGAGGAATAGTGTCCCATCATTGGTGTCAGTGGGAGGAATAGTGTCCCATCATTGGTGTCAGTGGGAGGAATAGTTTCCCATCATTGGTGTCAGTGGGAGGAATAGTGTCCCATCATTGGCGTCGGTGGGGGGAATAGTGTCCCATCATTGGTGTCAGTGAGAGGAATAGTGTCCCATCATTGACGTCAGTGGGAGGAATAGTGTCCCATCATTGGCGTCGGTGGGAGGAATAGTGTCCCATCATTGGTCTCCGTGGGAGGAATAGCGCCCCATCATTGGGGTCATTGGGGAGAATAGTGCCCCATCATTGGTCTCCGTGGGAGGAATAGTGTCCCATCATTGGTGTCAGTGAGAGGAATAGTGTCCCATCATTGGTGTCAGTGGGAGGAATAGTGTCCCATCATTGGTGTCAGTGAGAGGAATAGTGCCCCATCATTGGTGTCAGTGGCTGAATAAAAGGGCCGCAGTTTGGAGAGCCCGTTGCTCCAGACCATTGATGATCTTCCCCTAGTCCTCGGTCCGCTCCTCCGGATCTGCAGACATCGGGGAGACGAGACAATTATAGAATCCGGAGGGGGGCGGTTTGTGCAAACTGAGCCACGGTTGCCATGGCGGCAAAGAGCAGAAATGTAACATTGGTGATGATTACAAAGCGACGATCGTGTTTTTGGCGGTAAAAGGGGGGCGTCGTCTGCATCTGGTGGGTGGTCCAAAGGATTTTGACTTCAAATATAAACACTGATCAGCCGGAACATTACATTACGTTACGTTTTGGCTGATCAGTGTTTATATTCCAAGTCAAAATCTTTTCATTCTGCCAAGTGCAGCTCAAGGCTTTTTTTTTTTTTTTTGTACTGCGCTTTTCTTTTCGAATAACGCCGGGACGCACAAGTACATTCAGTAGCCCCGGTTCACATGGCCGCGACTTCTAATGCAACACAGAAAGTCGCATGAGAAGTCCAAAGCCCATTCACTTCAATGGGCACCATCTAAGTGCTGTTGCGATCTCTGTTGCAATTTGAGTCGCTCCGAATCGCATGAAAAGGGAAAATCCTATTTTTTTTTCAGTGTTGCCCGTTCACATTGTTGCGGCACAGTTTTGAAAAAGGTCCCTGTGCTACTCTGGTGCGATTTCTGTTGCAAAAAAAATTCATAAAAGGGAAAAACGATCTGCTGCCATAAGCCCGGTATTCTACGCAGGGCCGCCATCAGGGGGGGTACAAGCAGTATACATGTAAGGGGCCCGAAGGTCCCCAGGGGCCCGGATGGCAACCCCCCCCCCTTTTTTTTATATTTATTTTTGGGAAAAAAATTTGGGCCAGATTCTCCAAGAATTTGCGGCGGCATCGCGTAAGCTATTTACACTACGCCGCCGCAACTTACTGGAGCAAGTGCCGTATTCCTCAAGCACTTGCTCCGTAGTTTGCGACGGCGTAGTGTAAAAGGCCCGGCGTATCCCCGCGTGGTTCAAAGGGGGCGGCTTGTATTTAAATTAAGCGCGTCCCCCGTGCCGATCGAACTGCGCATGCGCCGGGCTTAAAATAGCCCAGTGCGCATGCTCCGGTTCTCGCTGGAAAACGTCAATGACGCCGACGTGTGCGTCATTGACGTAAAGTCGTATTCAAGAACGACTTACGAAAACGACGTACCCGACGGGAAAAGACGACGCGGACCCGACGCCATACTTAACATGGCCTACGTGGGACTGGCGTAAGGTTACCCCTCATATAGCAGGGGTAACCTTACGCTTACGCAAACGACGTAAGCGACGGTTACGCGACGCGATTTCGTTGGGGAATCGGCATATCAGGCTCATTTGCATAAACAAATGAGACCTGAACGTAAACGCCACCTAGCGGCCGGCGGCGAATTTCATTAAAGATCCGACAGTGTAAGTGACTTACAAATGTCGGATCTTCAGCGTATCTATGCGAAAATGATTCTAGGAATCGCTCGCATAGATACGCGGGTCAAAAAACAGAGATACAACGGAGTTTCCTGAGATACTCCGTCGTAACTCTTCTGAGAATATGGCCCTTTTTTATTAAAGCGCCCAGGGCCCCAGGTGGCAACCCCCCCTTTTTTTTTATTAATTTTTTGTGTTTCATTTTCTCTTTCAGGAATATATTGATGCGCACCCAGAAACCATCATTTTGGACCCGTTACCCGCCATCCGCACCCTGCTGGACCGCTCCAAGTCCTACGAGCTCATCCGCCGGATCGAGTCCTACATGCAAGGTAAGATACGGCTGCAGTGTTTACCCCCCCTCCCCCCCCCCTATATAATGTAACTAATAACTTCCTTCTGCCGATTTCCACTGTATAAGGATCACTTCCTGTTAGGGTGACAACTCTGCATTAAAGCTTTTGAATTTCAGGCAGCGTTGTCACCCTTTGCTAAGAGCTTTCTCTTCTGGACTACAGACCTGCGTTCAAAGTGTGATGGTGCAACAAACTCCCCCCCCCCCAGCGCTGTCACGCTGGAAGTAGCGCTGATTGTTCCCACCAGGTGACCTCGCCAATAGTCACACCTTTCCTCCTGAAATGAATCGCACTGTCTACAGCAGGGGTGTTACGTCACATATGGCAACCCAATCACATTTGGCTAACCCGCTGGAGTGCGCAATGCGCGACGACGCCATATGCGTTCCAACACTTTTACGACAAAACAGAGAAATAGAGAGTATTAGATACGAAGCACGTCCGACGGTTTGTTCACAGCGTTGGACGTGCTTCATAGCTAATACTCTCCATTTCTCTGTTCTGTCGTAAAAATGTTGGAACGCATATGGCGGCGTCGCGCATTGCGCACTCCAGCGGGGTTGCCATATGTGACGAAACACCCCTGCTGTAGACCGTGCGATTCATTTCAGGAGGAAGGCAGGACTATTGGCGAGGTCACCTAGTGGGAACAATCAGCGCTACTTCCATCGTGACAGCGCTGGGGGGGGGGGTGCGGGGAAGTTTGCACCATCACACTTTGAACGCAGGTCTGTAGTCCAGCAGTGATAGCTCTTAGCAAAGGGTGACAACGCTGCATGAAATTCAAAAGCTTTAATGCAGAGTTGTCACCCTAACAGGAAGTGATCCTTATACAGTGGAAATCGGCAGAAGGAAGTTATTAGTTGTAGTCCTCCCATGGGAGTGTATATCTCCATGCCCTGGGAGACTAGAACGAGCATTATAGCGGTCATGTAACAGCTGATAAAAGTATTTTGATTGGAGAATTGCACATCATGAATGGAGGGGGGAAGGGGTGCGGTTTGGCGCTGATCCCCCCCCCCCCCCCCAAAAGAATTCTCCTAGCACAAATCCTCTCCCCCCTGTCATATCACCTCTAATGGCACAACCCCCAAATCTTTGCCCTGGGGTCCGGAGATCCTTGTCCCGGTGATCTGCCGAGCTGGTTCCGGCTATCGTGGAAGTTCCTGCGCATGCGCAATCCGATCTGCCGCGATGGTTCCGGCTAACGGGAAAGTTCCTTCAAGGACTGCGCAGGCGCAAACTTGCCAACGGAAATCTCCGAACCTCGCCCGGCATCCAGGGCTACGTGGATTTCGAGGTAGGTGGCCAGTCGGCCTCACGTCCTCGCTCCGCTCCCTGGCTCTTTTTTTTTTAACATCCTCCAATCCACGGGGATGTTAAAGAATGAGCCTGGATGCCGAGCGAGGTTCGGAGATTTCCGTCGGCAAGTTTGCGCCTGCGCAGTCCTTGAAGGAACTTCCCCGTTAGGGGGAACATTAGGCTGCATTCACACCTAAGCGTACAAAATCGCGGCGTTTTGTCCCGCGAATTGCGGCGACAAATTGCGGCGTTTTGTACCGCGATTTGCGGCGACAAAACGCCGCGATTGTGAATGCAGCCTTCACCCCCTCTATGGAGATGGTTCACATCTCCTATGCCGAACGCCGAAAGCCGCCTGAAAAAAAGGTCCGGGACTTTTTTGCAGGCGTACGGCGTTCGGCGTGGAGATGTGAACCATCTCCATAGAGGTGCATGTTAAATCATCCCTCCAGCGTCTCGGGGCTGTAGCGGCGTCGCACTGCAGGCGTATATACGCCTAGGTGTGAACGGGGGCTAAGGACAAGTCACCGGCACTGGTGGTCTGAACACACATGGGGGGGGTCTCTCTCTACTTGTTCTGTAGAATCCCACCACTAGCTGAAGGACGCACCATGTCTGTATAAGGCCTGAGGCCGTCAATTCTGTTTATTTTTCTATCTGTGAAGAATGATGATTTTTTTGTACGATGGAAAAGAGCTTTCCCTGGCATTGGGGGGGGGGGGGGGAGGGGAGGGGGGTGGGGTGTTGTCGGTCGCCCATGTGTCATCCCCGGAGAGCGGTGTCTTACATGGGATCTGGTGAAGGGCGGCATTGTGCGCGGACATGGAGTCAGCGCCCAGAAACCTGTTCTCCTCGTCTCTCTCCCATGAGTCTTTTGTTCCTCGCGGCCGCCGACAGAAAGGCCAGTGTATTGTGCGGGTATAAAGGGCGGCTTTGTGGAGGGCGAGCGAACTCCGGGAGAGCGGGATAGGTGAGATCTACAGCGAGGTCGCATTTTAAAACTGAGGCTTAAAGAAAAAAATGGCCGCTGAACGCAGATGATGTACAGAGTAAAGGCAAAAACAAATTCAGTCCATATCATACGACCCCCTCCCCCCCCAAATAACCTCTGGAGTTCCCACTCCTATCTATGTCTACAGTATAATATAATGATATAATGTAACTAATAACTTCCTTCTGCCGATTTCCACTGTATAAGGATCACTTCCTGTTATGGTGACAACTCTGCATTAAAGCTTTTGAATTTCAGGCAGCGTTGTCACCCTTTGCTAAGAGCTTTCTCTTCTGGACTACAGACCTGCGTTCAAAGTGTGATGGTGCAAACCCCCCCCCCCCCAGCGCTGTCACGCTGGAATTAGCGCAGATTGTTCCCACCAGGTGACCTCGCCAATAGTCCTGCCTTTCCTCCTGAAATGAATCGCACCGTCTACAGCAGGGGTGTTTCATCACATATGGCGACCCAATCACATTTGGCTACCCGCTGGAGTGCGCAATGCGCGACGACGCCATATGCGTTCCAACACTTTTACGACAAAAAGGAGAATACAAGGGCTCATTCACATGGGGCGGTAAAAGCAAAAGGTGAATGCCCTCCTGCACGCAGCCCGCTCACCAATTTACAATCAAAAATTATTTATAACCCCATCAACAATCATGTATTTTTTTTTTTTTAGCAGAGACTCTAAAGAATAGAAATGGCCATCGTTGCAATATTTTATGTGCAAGCAGTTTTTCAGAACAGTTTTTTTGAAAAAATACACTTAACCACTCCAGCCCCGGACCATTTTGTTGCTAAAGGACCTGGCCCCTTTTTGCGATTCGGCACTGCGTCGATTTAACGGACAATTGCGCGGTCGTGCGGCGTGGCTCTCAAACAAAATTTACGTCCTTTCCCCCCCCCCCCCCCCCCACAAATAGAGCTTTCTTTTGGTGGTATTTGATCACCTCTGCGGTTTTTATTTTTTTGCGCTATGAACAAAAATAGAGTGATAATTATAAAAAAACATTCAATATTTTTTACTTTTTGCGATAAAAAATATCCACCGAAAAGATATAAAAAAAACTTTTTTTTCCCTCAGTTTAGGCCGATACGTATTTTTCTACATATTTTTGGTAAAAAAAAATCGCAATAAGCGATCATTTATAAAGTTAAATATATGTGTGTGTGTGTGTGTGTGTGTGTGTGTGTGTGTGTATATATATATATATATATACACACACACATATATTTAACTTTATAAATTGTTGTATTTATTTTAATATATATATATATAAAAATAAATACAAAAATGTATAAAGTTAAATATATATATATATATATATATATATATATATATATATACATACATACATATATACAAAATGTTCATTTTTTATTAATAAAATATATCTCTCTCTCTCTCTCTCTCTATATATATATATATATATATATATATATATATATATATATATATATATATATATATATATATATATATATATATATATATATATTTATTAGTAATAAAATAAATAATAAAAAGTTAGCAATAATACATTATATTACATATTTAACTTTTTATTAAATATATATATAGTTAAAAAAATAAATATATAACTTTTTATTAATAAAATCTCTCTCTATCTATATATATATATATATATATATATATATATATATATATATATATATATATATATATATATATAATTAAAATTAAATAAAATAAAATGGTATTAAATTATTTATTAAAACAAATTTTTGTTAGTTTTTTTTTCTCTGCAAGGAAAGCAAGAGATTCAATGTATCTTCCCCTCCATTCACAGAGAGAGAAAGACAGGGGGCCGTCTTTACAGTGTCTGATCACTGTGGTGGTAGCCAATCGGAGGCTATCGCAGTGATCAGGTGACTCCGAACCAAAAGATCCAGGTTCGGATTGTCAGTAGGGGACCTGGGGCTTCCGCCTCTGTGCTGGGAGTGCACTGTGCGGCGCGCTCCGAGCGCGAAGACAGATCCGACTATATACGGCTCCGTGGAGAAAACGCCTGGTCCAGTGAGGCCACATATATGTGTGGAGTCGGCGTGAAGGGGTTAAAAACGAGGAGATTATGTGTGTCAAATAATGTAGAAGTCTGTTGATATGAACATAATCCCCCCCCCCCCCACCCCAGAATAGTCACTTAACTCTTTAGTAGAGAGGAGTCTTTGAAGAACAGAACCAGTTGCCGTTTAGCCAAACTCCAGAATGTGGAATTTATGAACCTGAAGTCCCATTGAAGTTGATGGTAAATGAAACGAGAGCCAGTGTATGATGGAGCCGCCGGTGTATGATGGAGCCGCCGGTGTATGATGGGGGCCCGCCGGTGTATGATGGGGCCCGCCGGTGTATGATGGGGCCCGCCGGTGTATGATGGGGCCCGCCGGTGTATGATGGGGCCCGCCGGTGTATGATGGGGCCCGCCGGTGTATGATGGGGCCCGCCGGTGTATGATGGGGCCCGCCGGTGTGTGATGGGGGGCCCGCCAGTGTATGATGGGGGGCCCGCCAGTGTATGATGGGGGCCCGCCAGTGTATGATGGGGCCCGCCGGTGTATGATGGGGCCCGCCGGTGTATGATGGGGCCCGCCGGTGTATGATGGGGCCCGCCGGTGTATGATGGGGCCCGCCGGTGTATGATGGGGCCCGCCGGTGTATGATGGGGCCCGCCGGTGTGTGATGGGGCCCGCCGGTGTATGATGGGGCCCGCCGGTGTATGATGGGGCCCGCCGGTGTATGATGGGGCCCGCCGGTGTGTGATGGGGCCCGCCGGTGTGTGATGGGGCCCGCCGGTGTGTGATGGGGCCCGCCAGTGTGTGATGGGGCCCGCCAGTGTGTGATGGGGCCCGCCAGTGTATGATGGGGGGCCCGCCAGTGTATGATGGGGGGCCCGCCAGTGTATGATGGGGGGCCCGCCAGTGTATGATGGGGGCCCGCCAGTGTATGATGGGGGCCCGCCAGTGTATGATGGGGCCCGCCAGTGTATGATGGGGCCCGCCAGTGTATGACGGGGGCCCGCCAGTGTGTGACGGGGGCCCGCCAGTGTGTGACGGGGGCCCGCCAGTGTGTGACGGGGGCCCGCCAGTGTGTGACGAGGGCCCGCCAGTGTGTGACGGGGGCCCGCCAGTGTGTGACGGGGGCCCGCCAGTGTTTGATGGGGGCCCGCCAGTGTATGATGGGGGCCGGCCAGTGTATGACGGGGGCTGCCAGTAATGAAAAATGGTGCAGAGTGGATTGGGGAAGCTCCTAGAAGCCCCATCCAATGAGACGATGGGGCCCAACGCCAGCCGGAGCCACTTTCCTTGCAAAATCTTCCAGGACTAGTGATAGAAGTACGGGACCTGGAGGCGCTGGCAGTCCAGCCTTTGGAGATAAACTCGGGTGTATTCAGATCCTAGTCCGAACCCACCTGAGCAATCCTGCCAGGAAGTGATCTCCTTTACTAAGCCAATCAGAAGTGGCCAAGGCATTCCTCACCCTGTTTCTGCATGTACACATGCTCCTCATATACACTATTTTACCAAAAGTATTGGGACGCCTGCCTTTACACACACATGAACTTTAATGGCATCCCAGTCTTAGTTCAGTATTGCGTTGGCCCACCCATTGCAGCTATAACAGCTTCAACTCTTCTGGGAAGGCCGCCCACAAGGTTTAGGAGTGTGTCTATGGGAATGTTTGACCATTCTTCCAGAAGCCCATTTGTGAGGTCAGGCGCTGATGTTGGACGAGAAGGCCTGGCTCACAGTCTCCACTCTACATCATCCCTAAGGTGTTCTATTGGGTTTAGGTCAGGACTCTGTGCAGGCCAGTCAAGTTCCTCCACCCCAAACTCGCTCATCCATGTCTTTATGGACCTTGCTTCGTCCACTGGTGTACTGGCGTGAATCGCTGTATAGGAGTGTCAGAAGATGTGAGGTTGGTTTGTGTTTTTCGATCTTTATCTGTTTTCATGGGATTGTGATTCGTAGTCTCGACTCCCCCAGCCTCTGTTTTTAGTATACACAAAACCTTTGAAACTCTGTAGCGATTAGAAGTAACTTTTCTTTGTTTAGAAAGCCGGTTTCAGGTGAGATCTCGGCTTGCCGTCTTCACCATTCACAGATGAGCGGCCAGTTTTGCCGGATGCCGCAGTGCGTTGTGTCAACAGAGTCTCGTCCCCGACTCGTGCGGACCAAACCGGGGCAGTTATTGTGACACACGGAGCGGCCCGATCCAAGGAACCTCCTCTGAGATCCTTCTCATTGGATGCTTCATCAGTGATGTAATGTGGGACATGGGGACACAATCTAGAAATCGATTGTTCTGTGTAGATCATGTTGGATGTCCTCCAGCCAGGATATGGGGCGGGGCTCTATCCAGGGGCGGACTGACAACTCATGGGGCCCCCGGGCAATAGAAGATTATGGGGCCCCCGGGCTTATAGATGGCCACCACGCCAGAAGGCAGTGCCAAGGAAGGGCCGCTAAAATTCTCTGGATTTTCACATCAAAAGCATATCGGTTTCGGACATATCAGGGAAAGATGTAAAAAAAAAAAAAACACAGATTTTTACATACTGTCCCTGGTTTTATTGAGCCTGGCAACCCTGATAGGGCCCCCTAGTGGCATGGGGCCCTCGGGCAGTGCCGAGAGCCCCAATGGTCAGTCCGCCCATAGCTCTATCTGACTTGCTGCTTCTAATGCACATGGTGAGAAGCTCACAGTGTTCAGCGACATCAGAGGAAGCCGAAGACTGTAAGGAAGGCCGGAGGGAGGATTGATGATGAATTGTCCAATAGACACGTGCTATTCGTTTTGTTCCGAAAATAAATTTTTGGTTATTTGGAAATTCGGATGTATCCGAATGAAATGGTAACAGATTTAATTGAAATTTGTTTAATTTTGTTTTGTGTATTCATTTTCTAACGAATTTCAGTTTTTCAGAACAATTCGAATCGGCCAAGCAATTCAAATTCTGTGTGAAGAATAGCTGGTAGTTAAGCAGGGGGCTCCCGCGTCCTTAACAACCGATGACTTGTCAGCGGGCTTCCCTACAGGCAGCTGAATGCCGGTGTCTTGATGAAAAAGGTCCCCCGGCGGATTATGCCCCCCCGTACTGTGCAGGCGCGGCGCTTGCCTCCAAAAATTGCTGAACATGTAGAACTGAGAGTCGGCTCTAGATGGCGCCTGCGCACACTTCTGGCATCCAGGCTCATTTTTTACCATCGCCGTGGACATGGAGGATGTTAAAAAAAAAGAGCCAGGAGGCTGAGCGAGCGAAGCAAGCCGTCCGAGCGAATCGAGGATGTGAGGCCGACTTGCAGCGAGGTCCACGCAGGCGCCGTCTAGAGCTGACTCTCAGCTCTACGTGTTCGGCTATTTTCGGAGGCAAGCACCGTGCCTGCGCAGTACAGGGGGGGGCATAATCCGCCGGGGGGGACACATTGGCAGAACACCAGCGATAGAAAAGTCAGGGGGAAAAAAGCGTAACCCCCCCCCCCCAATTCCATACTCTGCCTGCAGGTCTGGTAAGGATTTTAAGGGGAACCCCACGCCAAAAATAAATAAATAACTGGGCCACTCCCCAACCCCCCCCCCCTGAAATTCATGCCAGACCATTATCTGAGCATGCAGCATTTCTTCAAGCACCACAGTGTACAACGCAGCTAAGATCAGTTGACTAGTTTCAGCCTAGAAGGCCGCAGTCATAACAATTATGACTACAGCCTTCTAGGCTGAAATGCGTCAACTGATCAAATCTGCGGTTGTATACTGTGGTCCTTGATTAAATATGAAGATCTTTTTTAGGAGCAGCTACTGGTGTGTGGATCATCTTTCTATATACCGTATTTAGCGGGGTAAAGTGCGCACCGGCGTATAGCGCGTACCCCAAACCTAGAAGGGAATTTTAAGGAAAAAAATTAAATACTTACAGTTTGAATGCCCCCTCGTCGGTGTCTTGCCTGGCGTCCATCGGCGGCCCTGTCCGGTCCCGCGTCCATCTGCGGCCTTGGTGGTGTCCTCCCCGCTTCTCCCGCGCTGTCTCTGAGTGCCGCCGCCGACATATACCGAGCGCAGTACACTCGGGTACACTCGGCTAGGCTTGGCCACGCTCGGCTTCTCTCGCATAAAGGCTAGGAGGCGGGATAGGGCGTGACCACGAGCGTGGCCGAGTGTACCCAAATGTTCTGCGCTCAGTATATGTCGGCGGCGCCGCTCAGACAGCGCGGATCGGCGTATACCGCGCACCCACGATTTTCCCCTGATTTTAAGAGGGAAAAAGTGTGTGTTATACGCCGATAAATACGGTAATTACTCTGTGGATTGGACCCCCCAGGAGCTCTAGTATTAGTATGCTATATGGGTAATGGCACTGCTTCTGTTTGCAGCCAGGAATAATATGCACGAGAGAGAGAGAGAGAGAGAGAGAGAGAGAGAGAGAGAGAGAGAGAGAGAGAGAGAGAGAGAGAGAGAGAGAGAGAGAGAGAGAGAGAGAGAGAGAGAGAGAGAGAGAGAGAGAGAGAGAGAGAGAGAGAGAGAGAGAGAGAGAGAGAGAGAGAGAGAGAGAGAGAGAGAGAGAGAGAGAGAGAGAGAGAGAGAGAGAGAGAGAGAGAGAGAGAGAGAGAGAGAGAGAGAGAGAGAGAGAGAGAGAGAGAGAGACGGAGGAGAGAGAGAGAGAGAGACGGAAGAGAGAGAGACGGAGGAGAGAGAGAGAGAGAGACGGAGGAGAGAGAGAGAGACGGAGGAGAGAGAGAGAGACGGAGGAGAGAGAGAGAGACGGAGAAGAGAGGAGAGAGAGAGAGACGGAGAAGAGAGGAGAGAGAGAGAGACGGAGAAGAGAGAGAGAGACGGAGGAGAGAGAGAGAGACGGAGAAGAGAGGAGAGAGAGAGAGACGGAGAAGAGAGAGAGAGAGAGAGAGAGAGAGACGGAGGAGAGAGAGAGAGACGGAGGAGAGAGAGAGAGACGGAGGAGAGAGAGAGAGACGGAGGAGAGAGAGAGAGACGGAGGAGAGAGAGAGAGACGGAGGAGAGAGAGACGGAGGAGAGAGAGACGGAGGAGAGAGAGACGGAGGAGAGAGAGACGGAGGAGAGAAGGAGAGAGAGACGGGAGAAGGAGGAGAGAGAGAGAGACGGGAGAAGGAGGAGAGAGATAGATATAGATCTACCTATCTATAGAGAGAGATGTGTGTGTGTATATGTATATATATATATATAGTGTGTAATATATTATATTTTTTATATATATAGTGTGTAATATATATTTATATATATATATAAATAATATAAAAATTCATGTGTGTGTGTACATATTATAAAAAATTATAATATATTTTATAATGTAAAGAATTGCCTACATAACAGTATGTGCCACTCAAACAATCACAACCACCACCACCCCCCCTCTCCCCAGTGGACAGTCAGTGCCCACCCAGATCACCCATATCTCTTACTGTCCAGAAAGGAATAAAATAAGACTATTATAATAATAATAATCAAATACTCACCTGGATATATAGATGGCCACCCCCACCGAGATTACCCACATCTGTCACTATCCGGAGAGGAATAAAATAATAAATAATTAAAATATATATATATATATATATATTTTAATAAATTATTTTATTCCTCATTAAAATATATATATTTTTTAATAAATTATTTATTTTATTCCTCTCCGGATAGTGAAAGATGGGGGTGAATCTGGGTGGGGCTGACCCTCTTATATATCAGTGGGGGGGGGGGGGGCTGTGAGTGATCAGGTGACGCAAACATGCTGCTATGTTGAAGATTGTACCTTCTATTATAATATTGTATATTATAACATTATGAATAATATATTTATGTATTTTTATTTTATTATTTTTCCATACAGTGGCAGATGTGAGTGACCTGGGTGGGCGCTGACTGTATGATGGGTGGTGGCGTAAGTGATTGTTCCATACCTCCCAACTTTCTGAGATGGGAATGAGGGACACCTATCGGCAAAAGTATGCAGGCATAGGACCCCCCCCCCCCCCCGTGCCACGCCCCCTTGAAGGAGAATTGTACAAAAAAATAAGATTGGTTAAACCCACAAGTGCTTTTTTTTACCACTACTATTTCTTTATATTGGCTTTTGGAATTTACAAATGCAGCAATTTAGAAATCAGGTGAAAGGTTTAGCACTGGGAAACACTTTTTGATAGATAAAAAGTGCATTTTATATACATCTGTATAGATCAGACCAAAATGAGGGACAAATGAGGAGAATGAGGGACAGAGGGACATTGCTCCAAATCAGGGACAGTCCCTCGAAATCAGGGACAGTTGGGAGGTATGATTGTTCAAGTGGCACATACATGCTGCTGTGCGGGCGATTGGCGTGCAGCCATGCTCCTCCTATGTAAACTTCTTTAGTCGTCAGCCTTGACGTCTGTAGATTGGCTGATTGTTTGCAGAGAATATTTCAGCACTATATTAGATCTCTGAATGTTTCCTGGATTATATTCTCAGTCTGATGGTAAGTGGTGACCTCCGGCATGGATCCACCCATATTTGTATATGAGGCCATTGTCCTCAGCCCGAGAACATCAAATAAGTGAGCTCATCAATTGACCTTACCTGCCCGCACTTGGCACCTGGCACTCCTGTCTGCCCATGCCAAACACGGCATATCCTCTGCTCTAAGTAATACAACCACCGGCGTGCCGCCACTTCCCTGCACCAGGCCAAAGAGCACCTGTCACCCAGCAGCTCTTTTGTGAGCCGTTAACAGTGCCCATTAGGCATGTGCAATTTTTTTCGTTACGAATACGTTTTCCGTCAATTTTCGTTATTTTAGTTGATTCGTTAACATACGAATGAACGAACGGTTTAGCGCAATTAATAACGAATAACGATATTTTCAAAATAACGAATATGAAAAACCACGAAGATACGAAAGATGAAAGAAACGAAAAACATAGAAACAACGAAAATACCGAACCCAAAAAAAATAATTACGAAAAACAAAATGAACGAAAATGCAAACTTACTAATATTCGAAGACCGAAAAGAAAACAACCCAAATGCCGAACAAAGACTAAAAAACGAAAATCAAAACTAACGAAAAATAAATTACGAATCTTCGGAAAGCGGAAATGAAAACAACGAAAATACGAAATAATGTAAATTGGATTTCGTTAGTACTGAAATATTTCTGGACATTGACCAATAGCCACTGAGCGCTGTCCCTTTCCTCTGAAGAGGTTTGTTCCTTCCCCCAATGAGCTTCTTTCTCATTACCTCCTGGCTCCTTGTGTCTTTTTCTGTGTTAGACTGCAGTGCATCTCATTTCTAGATTTGTATTTGTAATATCTGACATATATTAGTTTTCTTCTACGTCAGACTTCATTCTAGACAGGGTGTGTGTGCTAACTAAGACAGTCAAGTCAATCGCAGTAAAGTACGAATTACAAAATTACGACGAGTAGCGTGTCGAATAAACGTAAAATGTATTCTAACAGAAATTACGAATGCAATAAAATCTACAAAAGTACGTTTTTACAATCTAAGGAAATTAGACACGAAAATACGAATGATCATAAAGCAACGAAAATATATTTCTTACGAAAATACGAACGCGGCATGATGGAAAATATAATGTAAATACGAATAGCAAAACAACGAAAATTAAAATAACGTAAAAACGAAG
Source organism: Rana temporaria (assembly GCF_905171775.1). Lineage (NCBI taxonomy): Eukaryota > Metazoa > Chordata > Amphibia > Anura > Ranidae > Rana > Rana temporaria. The sequence continues at coordinate 10,697,024 of NC_053501.1, read as the reverse complement.
GAACGAATAAAATCATTTTAAAAATACGAACGCGGCAGAATACAAAATATAACGAAAATACTAATCTCGATTCAACGAAAAATAAACTAACAGAAAAAAAACGGAAACGGAAAAAAGAGTGTTACGAAAATACTAAAGAGTACAAATACGATAACTAACGTCTTACGAAATTACGACTCGTTACGAATCACAATAAACGAACAGAAATAAACGAAAATTTTTGCTGTGCACATGTCTAGTGCCCATCTTTTAATAATGCAGTCGCAGAATCCTTGGGGTGTGTGTGGTCACATGGACAGGGTGGTGGGATTTCCTAATATAATATGGGGGGGGTGGGGGAGTGCAATGTACACTATATGGACACCTGACCATCACACCTCTATGAGCTCGTTGAGCATCCCATTCCAACAAAAATGGCCATTAAGAAGTGCAGAGGCTATAGCAGAGCTCATTTCGTCGGCTAAAACATTTTCATTGTTGGTTTTGTCAATGGCATGTTTCCAGTTAAAAAAAACAAAATGAAAATGACCCCACATTTTCCTCAATTTAAGAAAACTATGACAAAAATCGATTCCCATTTTCATCAATGAACAAAAACTGAATGAAAATGCGAGGAAGGGGCATTTATCAGTTTCCTTGGCACTCTGCTTGTAAAGCCTGCGAGTGTTTCCCCTCCCACCAAGCAAGGTAGCGACTTAAGCATGCTTGGTGGTGGGGCATGGTTGTTATCACTGTGCATTACAGGCCTCCTCAGGCCACTGTCCAGAGCACTGTGCATTACAGGCCTCCTCAGGCCACTGTCCAGAGCACTGTGCAACATTACAGGCCTCCTCAGGCCACTGTCCAGAGGACTGTGCAACATTACAGGCCTCCTCAGGCCACTGTCCAGAGCACTGTGCAACATTACAGGCCTCCTCAGGCCACTGTCCAGAGCACTGTGCAACATTACAGGCCTCAGATCACTGTCCAAAGCACTGTGTGCATTACAAGCCTCCTCAGAGGACTGTGTAGCATTACAGGCTTCTTCAGACCGTCCAGAGCACTGTGCAGCATTCTAGGCCTCCTCAGACCACCATCCAGAGCACTGTGTGCATTACAGGCCTCCCCAGACCACTGTCCAGAGCACTGTGTGTATTACAGGCCTCCCCAGACCACCATCCAGAGCACTGTGTGCATTACAGGCCTCCTCAGACCACCATCCAGAGCACTGTGTGCATTACTGGCCTCCTCAGACCACCATCCAGAGCACTGTGTGCATTACAGGCCTCAGATCACTGTCCAGACCACTGTGTGCATTACAGGCCTCCTCAGACCATCGTCCAGAGCACTGTGTGCATTACAGGCCTCAGACCACTGTCCAGATCACTGTGTGCATTACAGGCCTCCTCAGACCACCATCCAGAGCACTGTGTGCATTACAGGCCTCAGACCACTGTCCAGATCACTGTGTGTATTACAGGCCTCCTCAGACCACCATCCAGAGCACTGTGTGCATTACAGGCCTCAGAGCACTGTGTGTATTACAGGCCTCCTCAGACCACTCTCCAGAGCACTGTGCAACATTCCAGGCCTCCTCAGACCATCGTCCAGAGCGTCTGTGTAGTTTGGTCAAACCTTAATACCATAACTAATAAACATATTGGCTTTATTTTACTCCAGGAGTATATAATGAGGTTGGAAATTCCTAGAGAAATGCCTGAATAATGCATTACAATTAAACTAGGGGATGTCTCTTATTTGAAGGCGGGAGGTCTCTGATTTGAAGGCGGGGAGGTCTCTGATTTGAAGGCGGGGAGGTCTCTGATTTGAAGGCGGGGAGGTCTCTGATTTGAAGGCGGGGAGGTCTCTGATTTGAAGGCGGGGAGGTCTCTGATTTGAAGGCGGGGAGGTCTCTGATTTGAAGGCGGGGAGGTCTCTGCTTTGAAGGCGGGGAGGTCTCTGCTTTGAAGGCGGGGAGGTCTCTGCTTTGAAGGCGGGGAGGTCTCTGCTTTGAAGGCGGGGAGGTCTCTGCTTTGAAGGCGGGGAGGTCTCTGCTTTGAAGGCGGGGAGGTCTCTGCTTTGAAGGCGGGGAGGTCTCTGCTTTGAAGGCGGGGAGGTCTCTGCTTTGAAGGCGGGCAGGTCTCTGCTTTGAAGGCGGGCAGGTCTCTGCTTTGAAGGGGGGCAGGTCTCTGCTTTGAAGGGGGGCAGGTCTCTGCTTTGAAGGGGGGCAGGTCTCTGCTTTGAAGGGGGGCATGTCTCTGCTTTGAAGGGGGGCATGTCTCTGCTTTGAAGGGGGGCAGGTCTCTGCTTTGAAGGGGGGCATGTCTCTGATGTGAGGGTGGGATTCTAATGTGAATGGGGGCGCTGCGAACTCCAATGGGAAGGTTTTACGTGAATAGTGACATCCAATCGGTGCCTCTGACCAGAGCGAATAGGCACAGGTTCTATTTCATCATCCCCCTTTTAAGCCACTCCCACTGTTATCCATTCTTGATATACCCCACTATTCACCACACCAGCCAACGCAGCGCTAGTTTTGTATTTTCTATCCCCCCAGCCATGCTCTTTTACTATCCCAGCCATGCTCCCACGCTTATACTATTGATGGAGATGAGCCTAGGCACAGAAAGTCGCCAACTTGCGATCTGCATACAGGCCCACCACGTTCAGAAAATGCTTCTGGTTCTATATACTATAAATTGCATATTTATAAACATTACTATGGTTGACGTTACATTGTAGCCATTCCCTAATGACAGCCACAGAGTTACATTGTGATCGTTTAATTGCAACACGTTTCCACCAAGTGCTTCTATGTATAAAGATGGCGGGCGATCCTCTATAAGAGGCCGTTAAGACGCCGCGCAGCTGTCGGATGATTACTTTATAAATGATGTGACACAGAGTTCAAAGTCCTGGAAAAAAATGCGGAGCGGTGACTGCGTGCGATTGGCCGGAGTGATTATCCGTTTGCGTTTTGATAACACACATTCGATGATAATGGCAGCGCAGATGCTTTGTTACAAATCCATCGCTGGGCGATAACGTCCTGATTGGTTAATGGTGTTTGTTCAGGTGATGAGCGGCGATGAGGTAGACGGGGGAGTAATGTTACAGAAGACTTTGTACCGGCCGACCTTCTTCACATCCCTGGAGTGCGGAACTAAAGAGGAACTCCGAGCAAAGGAAGAAAACAGAACTACTTCCAGCAGAGTCCTCCGGCAGAGCAGAGTCCTCCAGCAGTGCAGAGTATTTCAGGAGAGGAGAGTTATAGAGGAGGGAGCAGAGTCCTCCAGCAGAGCAGATTATTTCAGGAGAGAAGAGTTATAGAGGAAGGAGCAGAGTCCTCCAGCAGAGCAGAGTATTTCAGGAGAGGAGAGTTATAGAGGAAGGAGCAGAGTCCTCCAGCAGAGCAGAGTATTTCAGGAGAGGAGAGTTATAGAGGAAGGAGCAGAGTCCTCCAGCAGAGCAGAGTATTTCAGGAGAGGAGAGTTATAGAGGAAGGAGCAGAGTCCTCCAGCAGTGCAGAGTATTTCAGGAGAGGAGAGTTATAGAGGAAGGAGCAGAGTCCTCCAGCAGTGCAGAGTATTTCAGGAGAGGAGAGTTATAGAGCAAGGAGCAGAGTCCTCCAGCAGTGCAGAGTATTTCAGGAGAGGAGAGTTATAGAGCAAGGAGCAGAGTCCTCCAGCAGTGCAGAGTATTTCAGGAGAGGAGAGTCATAGAGGAAGGAGCAGAGTCCTGCAGCGGAGCAGAGTATTTCAGGAGAGGAGCAGAGACCTCCAGCAGAGTATTTCAGGAGAGGAGAGTCGTAGAGGAAGGAGCAGAGTCCTCCAGCAGAGTATTTCAGGAGAGGAGAGTTATAGAGAAAGGAGCAGAGTCCTCCAGCAGAGTATTTCAGGAGAGGAGAGTTATAGAGGAAGGAGCAGAGTCCTCCAGCAGAGCAGAGTATTTCAGGAAAGGAGAGTCATAGAGGGAGGAGCAGAGTCCTCCAGCAGAGCAGAGTATTTCAGGAAAGGAGAGTCATAGAGGGAGGAGCAGAGTCCTCCAGCAGAGTATTTCAGGAGAGGAGAGTCATAGAGGGAGGAGCAGAGTCCTCCAGCAGAGTATTTCAGGAGAGGAGAGTCATAGAGGGAGGAGCAGAGTCCTCCAGCAGAGTATTTCAGGAGAGGAGAGTTATAGAGGAAGGAGCAGAGTCCTCCAGC
>NC_053501.1:10647695-10692743 GCF_905171775.1 Rana temporaria | reverse complement strand
TTTTATTTTTTTTTATTTTTTATAATTGTATGTTAAAACACCACCCCCACAATCACCTCCTGCCAGCTCTTGCCGCCATCACCTCCTGCCCCCACCACCTCCTCCTGCCAGCTCCTGCCCCTGCCACCATCACCTCCTGCCAGCTCTTGCCGCCATCACCTCCTGCCCCCACCACCTCCTCCTGCCCCTGTCACCATCACCTCCTGCCAGCTCTTGCCACCATCACCTCCTGCCCCCACCACCTGCTCCTGCCACCATCACCTCCTGCCAAGTCTTGCCGCCATCACCTCATGCCCCCACCACCTCCTCCTGCCAGCTCCTGCCCCTGCCACCATCACCTCCTGCCAGCTCTTGCCGCCATCACCTCCTGCTCCCACCACCATCACCTCACCCACCCCCTGCCATGGTGCCACCATTACCCTTTTCCACCTCATGCCCCCACCACCTCCTGCCAGCATTACCTTCTGCCACCATCACCTCACCCACCTCCTGCCACAGTGCCAGCATAACCTTCCACCATCACCTCATGCCCCCACCACCTTCTGCCAGCATTACCTTCTGCCACCATCACCTCACCCACCTCCTGCCACAGTGCCAGCATAACCTTCCACCATCACCTCATGCCCCCACCACCTGCCAGCATTACCTTCTGCCACCATCACCTCACCCACCTCCTGCCACAGTGCCAGCATAACCTTCCACCATCACCTCATGCCCCCACCACCTTCTGCCACCATCACCTACTGCCACCACCAGCTTCTTTATTACCTTAAAGCTGGACATGGCTGTGATGTGCTGGGCTCCGGGCTGTGATGTGCTGGGCTCCGGGCTGTGATGTGCTGGGCTCAGGGCTGTGCTGTATTGGGCTCAGGGCTGTGCTATGTTGGGCTTAGGGCTGTGATGTGCTGGGCTCAGGGCTGTGATGTGCTGGGCTCCGGGCTTGGAGGTGCTGGGCTCAGGGCTGTGATGTGCTGGGCTCAGGGCTGTGATGTGCTGGGCTCCGGGCTGTGATGTGCTGGGCTCCGGGCTGTGATGTGCTGGGCTCAGGGCTGTGATGTGCTGGGCTCAGGGCTGTGATGTGCTGGGCTCAGGGCTGTGCTGTGCTGGGCTCAGGGCTGTGATGTGCTGGGCTCAGGGCTGTGCTATGTTGGGCTTAGGGCTGTGATGTGCTGGGCTCAGGGCTGTGATGTGCTGGGCTCAGGGCTGTGATGTGCTGGGCTCAGGGCTGTGCTGTGCTGGGCTCAGGGCTGTGATGTGCTGGGCTCAGGGCTGTGATGTGTTGGGCTCAGGGCTGTGATGTGCTGGGCTCAGGGCTGTGATGTGCTGGGCTCAGGGCTGTGCTGTGCTGGGCTCAGGGCTGTGCTGGGCTCAGGGCTGTCACGGCGCCGTCCTCTGCCTATGGCGAGTGCACTGCCAAAGTGTCCCTCCTGACTCGATAGACTATTCAAAAATGGCGCCGGGTGGCGCCATTACGTAACTGCGTATTTGCCACGCCCGGCCGAGCGGATACAAGCTTTCCCGAGCCCGGCCGGCTTCGGGCTCAGGAAAGCTCGTATCCGCTCGGCCGGGCGGCGAATGCGCAGTTATGTAATGGCGCCATTTTTGAATAGCCGATCGAGTCAGGAGGACTCAGGGACACTTTGGCAGTGACACTCTTTGGCTCGTGCAGTGCACTCGGACGGAGCCGTGACAGCCCAGCGGACATCTTTTTTACGGGCACCCGATGCCCATTATCGGCAATTTTTAAGCAGTTTCGGCATGTTGCCAAAATGGCTGTTTTCGGCCGATATGTATAGGCACCGATATATCGGTGCATCCCTAATAAAGAAATAAATAAATATATATATATTACACACACACACACACCACAGATGAAGCGCTGAAACCTTTTGTTCTGCGATGAAACCCATGCCCCCCCCCCCCAAAGATTGGCACGCAAGCTCGTTTTCACAAAGTTCTGACAGCGCCAGGAATATCACATCAACCCGCGGATCACAATTTACATTTAATCCTAAATGCACATAAAGATGATCTGAATGTGGCTTTGGCTTGCTGCCGCTAAAATTAGGCGCTTGCGTCGGTATTGCCTCCTTTACGTCTCGATTGATGTATCGGAAAGACAACCGTCTGCTGAAAAAAAAATATATATATATAACCATGGATGTCCTGCCAGTCCATCGGACGCAGAAACTCTCGGGCCTGTTGATGTTTTAACCAATCGCCGCCGCCGCCGCCTTGTCAGCCAAAGATTTTACAAGTGGGGGAGGGGGGGGGGGGGGAATAAAACTGAAGAGTTTGTAAAGTCGATAAACATTCTGTCTGAACATGAAAGGGAAAGATCGCCTATTAAAGGTGAAAGCTCTGTGTAGAGGAGCGGGCTGCGGTCTGACGGGCTGCGGTTTGACGGGCTTTCACCGTCTCCAGGCGCCGCGTCTGAATGGCGAAGATGTCGGCCGTCCACCCTTCTCCTGGAGTGGTTTGAGAGCGTCTTGCAAGACCAGCAAAATGTTTTAATAAATTTTTCCTTGATATACAAGCGATGTCTTGATATAAGAGTAGCGTCACGTCACGACTGAGTATAAAAAAGAAGAGAGGAGCCCCTAAGTGTAGCAATATGGTTACATTTAACCACTTAAGGACCGCCTAACGCTGATATACGTCGGCAGAGTGGCACGGCTGGGCACAGGCACGTACCTGTACGTCGCGTTTAAGAGCCCAGCCGTGGGTCGCGCGTCCCCCCCACTCGCGACCCGGTCCGAAGCTCCGTGACCGCGCCCCCGAGCGCCACCAGTCTCCCGCGATCGGTCACAGGAGCTGAAGAACGGGGAAAGGTGAGTGTAAACACACCTTCCCCGTTCTTCTCTGTGGCTTGTCGCTGATCGTCTGTTCCCTGTTATAGGGATCGACGATCAGTGACATCACACCTACAGCCACGCCCCCCTTCAGTAAGAATCACTCCCTTAGGGCACACTTAACCCCTTAGCGCCCCCCTAGTGGTTAACCCCTTCACTGCCATTGTAATTTTCACAGTAATTAGTGCATTTTCATAGCACTTTTCGCTGTGACAATGACAATGGTTAAACACAGCTTCCCCGTTCTTCACTGTGGCGCCGTCATCGGTCGTGTGATCCCTAATATAGGGACACACAATCAATGACGTCACACCTACATTCACACCCCCCTACAGTTAGAAACACATATGAGGTCACACTTAATCCCTTCAGCACCCCCTAGTGGTTAACTCCCAAACTGCCATTGTAATTTTCACAGTAATCGGGGCATTTTTATAGCACTTTTCGCTGTGAAAAGGACAATGGTCCCAAAAATGTGTCAAAAGTGTCCGATGTGTCCGATGTGTCCGCCATAATGTCGCAGTCACGAAAAAAATCGCTGATCGTCGCTATTTCTAGTAAAAAAAATAAATATTAATAAAAATGCCATAAAACTATCCCCTATTTTGTAAACGCTATAACTTTTGCGCAAACCAATCAATAAACACTTATTGCGATTTTATTTTTTATTTATTTTTTTACCAAAAATATGTAGAAGAATACGTATCGGCCTAAACTGAGGACATTTTTATATATATATATATATATATATATATATATATATATATATATATATATATATATATATATATATATGTGTATATATAATATTTTTTTTTTTTTTTTTTTTTGGGGGGGGATATTTATTATAGCAACAAGTAAAAACTATTGCTTTTTTTTTTTCTAAATTGTCGCTCTATTTTTGTTTATAGCTCAAAAAATAAAAACCGCAGAGGTGATCAAATACCACCAAAAGAAAGCTCTATTTGTGGGGAAAAAAGGACGCCAATTTTGTTTGGCCGCCACGTCGCGCGACCGCGCAATTGTCAGTTAAAGCGACGCAGTGCCGAATCGCAAAAAAGGAGCCAGGTCCTTTACCTGCATATTGGTCCGGGGGTTAAGTGGTTAATCAAGGTACAACATTTAGCAACTTATTGCTACACTTAGAGGCGCCTCTCTTCTCTTTTTATACCCTGTAAAAAAAATGCTTTGATATACAAGTGCTTTGGATTACAAGCATGTTTCTGGGACAAATTATGCCAAGGTTTTACTGTAATTGCAACAATCTTCTGGGTGAAGTGGCGCTTCATCAGACAGATATGTAGGGGTGCCAATATTTTTGTCCATGACTGTACACTATATGAGATGACGCAGGCGGGTGCGGAGTGCCAGTAGAGGAGCGCCAATGTCGAAGGAACGAGGCGGGTTTGCATTACTCGGCGCTAGGTTTTGTATAGCTAGCTGGAGGGTTACAAAGAAAACGCCACAAAGAAAGGCGGCGGTGGAATCCGGCCATGTGGCTTTCTGGGATGATTTACTGCAGAAGAACAAACAGGTAGCGGCGTGCAAAAGCGATACAGATCTGCAGCCTCGGAGCCCGGTCCGGTGTGTGTTGCTGGTGGGGGGGGGTTGGTTACTTTCTTAACCCGTTCATTCCTCGTAAAATAATTGTATTTATTTTTGCTTCTTTTTTTGGGGGGGGGGGTCCCCTTTTGGCTTTTTACGGCAGTTCAGGGCCTCTTTTTTCACGGTTGGCGGTAAAGACAGGCTGTTGAGCCACAATTTTATTGACACCCCCCCCCCCAAACCGCACTCTTAAAGCAGCCATACAATTGTTGGGGGGCTGTGCACGTGACACGGCCGCAATGCTTTGCGTTGTAACAAATGTACTGTGGCTTGTTGAGTTGACTGCTCGCCTTCCAATGGGATTGTGCCACAACCTCCCCCAAATGCTCGGCATACAGCTCCACTGCATTTCCGTAAAACAAAAAAAAAAGGTCTTTCGGGATTAGGCAGGTGAGCTTTTCAGAACTGCCCAGGTCTGAGGCCATTGGAGAGATTTCCCCTCACTTCCTGTGCCGGTGACCACGTTTTTACCAGACAGGAAGTGAGGAAAAATCTGCAACGACAACACACAAATCACTTTAGAGCAGTCAAGTGATGGGCAGGACTCTTTCACTTCTCTGATGGTTAGCGATTCCAGTTGTGTCGAGAGCAGCTCTGACACATGGTGGTGTGATGGCTCCTCGGGGGAGGATCCAAGACACCCTGCACTCGCAGTATGTCCTTGGTTTGCTCTTGCTGATTGGATCTGGAGGAATCGAGGACGTACAGTGAATGCATAGCACTGTTATGGCCCCTCAGGGGTGGGTCCAGGATGCCCTGCACTCGCAGTATGTCCTTGGTTTGCTCTTGCTGATTGGATCTGGAGGAATCGAGGACGTACAGTGAATGCATAGCACTGTTATGGCCCCTCAGGGGCAGGTCCAGGATGCCCTGCACTCGCAGTATGTCTTGCGTCTTACTGTAGGTCATTGAACCTGGAAGACTGAGGATGCACAGTGAGTAAGGGGCAATTTTGTGATGGCCCCTCACGGGCAGGTCCTGGATGCCTTTCACTCAAAGTATGTCTTCATTCTACTTATTGTCATTGAAACCTGAGGACACATGGTGAGCGCAGGTCACAGTGGCACTGGCCCCTCAAGGGCGTGTCCGAATTGCCCTGCCCTCACTTAATGTCCTAAGTTTCCCCTTGGTCACTGAGCCTGGAAGACTGGGGATGCACGGATAAAAGATTCCCAGCGCTCACAATATATCCTTGGTCTTCTCTTGGTCCTTCAACCTGGAAAACCAAGGATGCACAGTCAGTGCAGGGCACTGTGGAGATGGCCCCTCAGCCAAGTCCTAGATGCCCTGCACTCACAATATATCCTTGGTCTCCTCTTGGTCCTTCAACCTGGATAACCAAGGGTTATGGCGATGGCCTTCAGGGGTGGGTCTATGATGCCCTGCACTCACAATATGTCCTCAGTCTACTTTTTCCTTGACAACCGAGGATGCATGGTGAGGGCAGGCCACAGTTGTATTGGCCCCTCAGGGGCGTGTCCAAATTGTCTTGCACTCACATTATATCCCAAGTCTACTGTAGGTCATTTGACCTGGCAGACTGGGGATGCACAATGAGGAAAGAGCACTGTGGTGATGGCCCCTCGGGTAAGTCCAAGATGCCCTGCACTCACAATATGTCCTTGTGGTTTCCTCTTGGTCCTTCAACCTGGAAAACTAAGGGTGCCCAGTGAGTGCAGGGCATTGTGGTGATGGTGGCCCTTCTGGGGTGGGTTTAGGATGCCCTGCATGCACACTATGTCCTTGGTCAGCATAGGAGTTAAATCTCTTACTAACAAGTGATTAAGATTTAAGGCCCCGTCAGCAAGAACAGACTTCTGTGAGGAGGACACTTCAAGGGACTGCGTGAGATGATGATGCGGAATCATTCGGTGTATGGCGGCGTGAGATCGATTCGCATTCCAGGAATAGCGCACATAGTCGGGGCGGTTGGCGGCGTTCATGTATGTGTCTTTGAATGAGATCAAAGCTGGTTTTGCATTCTTCAATTCTCACCAGTAACTGCGGAACATTTCAGCTTCTGGTTTTTCCTGCCGAAGAAAAGAACCCCCTTCCTGTTCCAACATGACCAGTGCGCAACGCAAAGTCCATAAAGACGTGGAGGAACATGACTGGCCTGCACAGAGTCCTGACCTCAACCCGATTAGAACGCCTTTAAAATGAATTAGAGCGGAGACTGCGAGCCAGGCCTTCTCGTCCAATATCAGTGTCTGACCTCACAAATGCGCTTCTGGAAGAATGGTGAAACATTCCCATAGACACACTCCTAAACCTTGTGGACGGCCTTCCCAGAAGAGGTGAAGCTGTTATAGCTGCAAATGGCGGGCCAACTCAATATTGAACCCTACGGACTAAGACTGGGATGCCATTAAAGGTCGTGTGTGTGAAAAGGCAGGTGTCCCAATACTTTTGGTAATATCGCGTAAATTTATCTGCCACTGAGTGGCTAATAAAACATCATTGTGAAGTCCACTTTAACCACTTAAGGACCCCCTAACCCCGATATACGTCGGCAGAATGGCACGGCTGGGCACAATCACGTACCTGTACGTGATTGTTAAATGCCCAGCCGTGGGTCGCGGGCGTGCGCCCGCACCCCGGTCCGAAGCGCCGCGGGACTCGCGGACCCGATCGCCGCTGGAGTCCCGCGATCGGTCCCCAGAGCTGAAGAACGGGGAGAGCTGTGTGTAAACGTGTGAGTCCCTTCTCACCAAAACCTGTAATGCTTATAGTTTACTGTCTTAAAAGAAAAGGCAGTGTCCAATTCCTCCACTAGGTGGCATCGTTGTACAGCACCAGAGACCTGTACATTAGAGTCTGTGGAATATCTTGATACTTGAAGACACCGCCCCTTTCCTGGCACTTTTTGTTTGCAAGTAAAAATCTGTATTTTTTATTAGAAAATGACTTGGAACCCCCAAACGTGATGTATATTTTTAGCAGAAAGCCTAGAGAATAAAATGGCGATCATTGCAGTTTTGTATTTGTGCAGCCGTTCTTCAAATGCATTTTTTTGGGGGGGGGAATACACTTCAATAAATTTTATTGCAACAAAACACAAGATATAACCCAGTTTTTGGGGAAAATATAAAAGATGATGTTTTGCCAAGTGAATTGATACATAACACGTCACGCTTAAAGTGGTTGTAAACCCACTATTTGGACTTTTACCTACAGGTAAGCCTACAACATGGCTTACCTGTAGGTAAGGATAATATCTCCTAAACCTGCACGGTTTAGGAGATATTACCCCCGCAATGCGGGCGGCGCATGCGCAGGGGGCACTCCACGGCTGAAGGACCGGCATCGCCGGACCCTGCCGATTTTAAATCTCCCGCGCGCACGCGCGGGAGTGACGTCATCGCCGCTCCAGCCAATCACAGCGCTGGAGCGGCGATACCCGGAAGACACGCCGGAGCAAGATGACATCCTGCTCGGCGTGGACCAGGTAAGTGGTACACACCTCGTTCCGAGGTAAGTATTTCATAATAGGCTAGTATGCGATGCATACTAGCCTATTATGCCTTTTGCATTGCAGGTTTGGGGGAAAAAAAAAAAAGTTTATGCGGTTTACAACCGCTTTAAAAATTGTGCCCTCTTGTGGAATGGCAACAAAAACTACGATACTTAACCACTTAAGCCCCGGACCAATATGCAGCTAAAGGACCAGGCCCCTTTTTGCAATTCGGCGCTGCGTCGCTTTAACTGCCAATTGCCCGGCCGTGCGACGTGGCTCCCAAACAAAATTGGCGTCCTTTTTTTCCCCTACAAATAGAGCTTTCTTTTGGTGGTATTTGATCACCTCCTGCAGGTTTTTATTTTTTGCGCTATAAACAAAAATAGAGCGTCAGTTTTGAAAAAAAATGAATATTTTTTACTTTGTGCTATAATAAATATCCCCCCAAAAATATATTAAAAAAACATTTTTTTTCCTCAGTTTAGGCCGATCCGTATTCTTCTACCTATTTTTGGTAAAAAAAAATCGCAATAAGTGTTTATCGATTGGTTTGCGCAAAATGTATAGCGTTTACAAAATAGGAGATAGTTTTGCATTTTTTTATTTATTTTTTTACTACTAATGGCGGCGATCAGCGTTTTTTTTTTTTGTGACCGCGACATTATGGCGGACACTTCGGACAATTTTGACACATTTTTGGGACCATTGTCATTTTCACAGCAAAAAATGCTATAAAAATGCATTGTTTATTGTGAAAATGACAAATGCAGTTTGGGAGTTAACCACTAGGGGGCGCTGAAGGGGTTAAGTGTGACCTCATATGTGTTTCTAACTGTGGGGGGGGGCGGGGCTGGACGTGTGACGTCATTGATCGCCTTTCCCTATATCAGGGAACAGACGATCAATGACGGCGCCACAGAGAAGAACGGGGAAGGTTTGTTTACACACAGCTCTCCCCGTTCTTCAGCTCCTGTAACCGATCGCGGGACTCCGGCGGCGATCGGGTCCTGCGGCCACGGAGCTTTGGACCAGGTCGCGGGCGCGTGCCCGCGACCGGGCATTTAACAATCACGTACAGGTGCCTGATTGTGCCCAGCCGTGCCCTTCTGCCGACGTATATTGGCGTTAGGCGGTCCTTAAGTGGTTAAAGGGGGTTGTAAAGGTTTTTATTTTCTAAATTGGTTCCTTTAAGCTCGTGCATTTTTGGTTCACTTACCTTTTCCTTCCATGTCCCTTCTAAATGTTTGTTTTCTTTGTCTGAATTTCTCACTTCCTGTTCCTCCTCAGTAAGCTTGCCCCCATCATCCGAGCCGTTCTGGCTGGGGGTTAGTCAGCGTGCTCGCCCCCTCCCTTGGGACTACTTCCTTGTGTTCACATTGCATGCCGCCATCCGGTGCTTCTCTGGGCTCTCCCATGCCATCGGAGGTCCGGAGAACGAATCGGCCGCCGCCGAATGAAGAGCATAGAGATGGTCACCGGTCATCTCTATGACCGTCGGAGGCTGGCCCGGGCGCGACGTTAGGACGTCACGCACGTTTACCTGGAAGTAAACAAAGCCGCGATCGCGGCTGAAAGCATGAGATCAGTGAATTTTTCTTTCACAATCTCATGTTTTCCCGCCTGGAGGAGAGATGTGAGGTCTTATTGACTCCGCCTCTCTCCATAAAGAGTACCTGTCACACACTATTCCTATTACAAGGGATGTTTACATTCCTTGTAATAGGAATAAAAGTGATCCAATAAAATAAAAAAAAGTGCAAAAATAAAAAGAATTAAGTAAAAAAAAAAAAAATTTAAAACGCCCCTGTCCCCAGTAGCTTGCGCTCAGAAGGGAACGCGCACACAAGTCCCGCCCAGATATGTAAACGCCGTTCAAACGACACATGTGAGGTATCGCCGCGTGCGTTGGAATGAGTGCAACAATTCTACTACTAGACCTCCTCTGTAACTCTACACTGGTAACCTGTAAAAAAAAATTAAAGCGTCGCCTATGGAGATTTTTAAGTACCGAAGTTTGGCGCCATTCCACGAGCATGCGCAATTTTAATGAGTGACATGTTAGGTATCTATTTACTCGGCGTAACATCATCTTTCACATTATACCAAAAAATTGGGTTAACTTTGTTTTGTTATTTTTTAATTCATGAAACTGTTTTTTCCCCCCAAATTTTATTATTTCATAGCCTGGTAGTAATTTTAGAAAGTATCTAAAAATACGTTTATGTTGCTGAATTGACTTTTTCCCTAAATGGCCGGAGATTGATCGCTGTTGATGGCGACTTTTGTGTCTCTGTTTTACAGATGAGAGATTATGTTCTCCGCCCTTCATGGAACTTTCTACGGAATGTGGAGACGACACGCTGAAGCTCATCGAGCAGAACGGTCTGGCCCTCCCCTTCAGTACGTATTATGGCCTTCGTCTACTTTAAAACGATCTTCCTCTGAGAACGCCGCGCTAAATATCTCCCCTTCTTCCTTTTGTAATTTTTTTGTATTTTGGAGCAGATTTTTTTGTTTTACAATACCACACCTGTATGTTGCTAAGCGATCCACAAGGTGGCGCTCTTACACCTCTTTTCTGTCTTTCCAGTCTGCAAGACCAGAGTAGCCCATGGCACCAATTCACATGAGGTGAGTGTATGTGTGACGGCTGGGACTTTAAATAAGGCTGAGAGGATCTCTGCAGAGAGACTCCCGTTTTCTCGAACTGGTTTTCTATCGCTGTGTGGATTGCTACCGTATCGCTCTCATTGCCCCTCTGTAGCTGCCATTTTACTCACTCTGCCCTCATCTCCCTCGATGGCCCCCTTTTTCGCTCACTGTGCTGCCATTTTCACTCCCTTCCCCCAGTACAGCTCTTCCCCCAAGTACCTCTTCCCTCCCCCCAGTACAGCTCTTCCCCCAAGTACCTCTTCCCTCCCCCCAGTACAGCTCTTCCCCCAAGTACCTCTTCCCTCCCCCCAGTACAGTTCTTCCCCAAGTACCTCTTCCCTCCCCCCAGTACAGCTCTTCCCCAAGTACCTCTTCCCTCCCCCCAGGACAGTTCTTCCCCAAGTACCTCTTCCCTTCCCCAAGTACCTCTTCCCTCCCCCAGTACAGCTCTTCCCCAAGTACCTCTTCCATTCCCCCAAGACCGTTCTTCCCCAAGTACCTCTTCCCTCCCCCCAGGACAGTTCTTCCCCAAGTACCTCTTCCCTCCCCCCAGGACAGTTCTTCCCCAAGTACCTCTTCCGTCACCCCAGGACAGCTCTTCCCCAAGTACCTCTTCCCTCCCCCCAGTACAGCTCTTCCCCAAGTACCTCTTCTATTCCCCCAAGACCGTTCTTCCCTCCCCCCAGGACAGTTCTTCCCCAAGTACCTCTTCCCTCCCCCCAGGACAGCTCTTCCCCAAGTACCTCTTCCCTCCCCCCACCACAGCTCTTCCACAAGTACCTCTTCCCTCCCCCCAGTACAGCTCTTCCCCAAGTACCTCTTCCCTCCCCCCAGTACAGCTCTTCCCCAAGTACCTCTTCCCTCCCCCCAGGACAGTTCTTCCCCAAGTACCTCTTCCCTCCCCCCAGGACAGTTCTTCCCCCAAGTACCTCTCCCCCCCCAGGACAGTTCTTCTCCAAGTACCTCTTCCCTCCCCCCAGTACAGCTCTTCCTCAAGTACCTCTTCTCTCCCCCCAGTACAGCTCTTCCCCAAGTACCTCTTCCCTCCCCCAGGACAGCTTTTCCCCAAGTACCTCTTCCCTCCCCCCAGGACAGCTCTTCCCCAAGTACCTCTTCCCTTCCCCCAGTACAGTTCTTCCCCAAGTACCTCTTCCCTCCCCCAGGACAGCTCTTCCCCAAGTACCTCTTCCCTCCCCCCAGGACAGCTCTTCCCCAAGTACCTCTTCCCTCCCCCCAGTACAGCTCTTCCCCAAGTACCTCTTTCCTCCCCTAGTAAAGCTCTTCGCCAAGTACCTCTTCCCTCCCCCCAGTACAGCTCTTCCCCAAGTACCTCTTCCCTCAGCCCCAGGACAGCTCTTCCCTCCCCCCAGGACAGTTCTTCCCCAAGTACCTCTTCCCTCCCCCAGGACAGTTCTTCCCCAAGTACCTCTTCCCTCCCCCAGTACAGCTCTTCCCCCAAGTACCTCTTCCCTCCCCCCAGGACAGTTCTTCCCCAAGTACCTCTTCCCTCCCCCAGTACAGCTCTTCCCCCAAGTACCTCTTCCCTCCCCCCAGTACAGCTCTTCCCCCAAGTACCTCTTCCCTCCCCCCAGTACAGCTCTTCCCCCAAGTACCTCTTCCCTCCCCCCAGGACAGTTCTTCCCCAAGTACCTCTTCCCTCCCCCCTCGACAGTTCTTCCCCAAGTACCTCTCCCCCCCCCCCCCAGGACAGTTCTTCTCCAAGTACCTCTTCCCTCCCCCCAGTACAGCTCTTCCCCCAAGTACCTCTTCCCTCCCCCCAGGACAGTTCTTCCCCAAGTACCTCTTCCCTCCCCCCTCGACAGTTCTTCCCCAAGTACCTCTTCCCTTCCCCCAGTACAGCTCTTCCCCAAGTACCCCTTCCCTCCCCCCCAGTACAGCTCTTCCCCAAGTACCTCTTCCCTCCCCCCAGTACAGTTCTTCCCCAAGTACCTCTTCCCTCCCCCCAGTACAGTTCTTCCCCAAGTACCTCTTCCCTTCCCCCAGTACAGCTCTTCCCCAAGTACCTCTTCCCTTCCCCCAGTACAGCTCTTCCCCAAGTACCTCTTCCCTCCCCCCAGTACAGCTCTTCCCCAAGTACCTCTTCCCTCCCCCCAGGACAGTTCTTCCCCAAGTACCTCTTCACTCCCCCCAGTACAGCTCTTCCCCAAGCACCCCTTCCCTCCCCCCAGTACAGCTCTTCCCCAAGCACCCCTTCCCTCCCCCCAGTACAGCTCTTCCCCAAGTACCCCTTCCCTCCCCCCAGTACAGCTCTTCCCCAAGTACCTCTTCCCTCCCCCCAGTACAGTTCTCCCCCAAGTACCTCTTCCCTTCCACCTGTACAGCTCTTCCCCAAGTACCTCTCCCCCCCCCCCCCCAGTACAGCTCTTCCCCAAGTACCTCTTCCCTCCCCCCAGGACAGTTCTTCCCCAAGTACCTCTTCCCTCCCCCCAGGACAGTTCTTCCCCAAGTACCTCTTCCCTCCCTCCAGGACAGTTCTTCCCCAAGTACCTCTTCCCTCCCCCCAGTACAGCTCTTCCCCAAGTACTTCTTCCCTCCCCCCAGGACAGCTCTTCCCCAAGTACCTCTTCCCTTCCCCAAGTACCTCTTCCCTTTCCACCAGTACAGCTCAACTCCAAGTACCCCAAGGCCCTATGCAGCCTGTGTAATCTCGGAGGGGCGGCCCTATGCAGCCTGTGTAATCTCGGAGGGGCGGCCCTATGCAGCCTGTGTAATCTCGGAGGGGCGGCCCTATGCAGCCTGTGTAATCTCGGAGGGGCGGCCCTATACAGCCTGTGTAATCTCGGAGGGGCGGCCCTATGCAGCCTGTGTAATCTCGGAGAGGGACGGCCCTATGCAGCCTGTGTAATCTCGGAGAGGGACGGCCCTATGCAGCCTGTGTAATCTCGGAGAGGGACGGCCCTATGCAGCCTGTGTAATCTCGGAGAGGGACGGCCCTATGCAGCCTGTGTAATCTCGGAGAGGGACGGCCCTATGCAGCCTGTGTAATCTCGGAGAGGGACGGCCCTATGCAGCCTGTGTAATCTCGGAGAGGGACGGCCCTATGCAGCCTGTGTAATCTCGGAGAGGGACGGCCCTATGCAGCCTGTGTAATCTCGGAGAGGGACGGCCCTATGCAGCCTGTGTAATCTCGGAGAGGGACGGCCCTATGCAGCCTGTGTAATCTCGGAGAGGGACGGCCCTATGCAGCCTGTGTAATCTCGGAGAGGGACGGCCCTATGCAGCCTGTGTAATCTCGGAGAGGGACGGCCCTATGCAGCCTGTGTAATCTCGGAGAGGGACGGCCCTATGCAGCCTGTGTAATCTCGGGCGGGGGGGCCGCTGCAGCCTGTGTAATCTCGGGCGGGGGGGGCCGCTGCAGCCTGTGTAATCTCGGGCGGGGGGCCGCTGCAGCCTGTGTAATCTCGGAGGGACGGCCCTATGCAGCCTGTGTAATCTCGGGCGGGGGGGCCTATGCAGCCTGTGTAATCTCGGAGGGGCGGCCCCTGCAGCCTGTGTAATGTCGGAGGGGCGGCCCTATGCAGCCTGTGTAATCTCGGAGGGGCGGCCCTATGCAGCCTGTGTAATCTCGGAGGGGCGGCCCCTGCAGCCTGTGTAATCTCGGAGGGGCGGCCCTATGCAGCCTGTGTAATCTCGGAGGGGCGGCCCTATGCAGCCTGTGTAATCTCGGAGGGGCGGCCCTATGCAGCCTGTGTAATCTCGAAGGGGCGGCCCTATGCAGCCTGTGTAATCTCGAAGGGGCGGCCCTATGCAGCCTGTGTATTTTTCGGAGGGGCGGCCCTATGCAGCCTGTGTAATCTCGGAGGGACTGTCCTATGCAGCCTGTGTAACCTCTGAGGGACGGCCCCTGCAGCCTGTGTAATCTGATCGGGAATCATTTAGCTCTTGTTATTCTGATTTCAGTTTGCAGATGTGAAAAGTTCAGTAATGTGATGTGAAACTTTGCATCCCCTTTAAATGCCTGTCCGTCCTACCAGAGGTGTTCTGTCTGTCCTGTAGATGGCGATCATATTCAATACGGAGGGTCTTCGGAGGATACAGCCCCCCTGTGTCATCCAGAGCTTCGTCAGCCACAACGCCGTCCTTTACAAAGTCTTCGTGGTGGGAGATTCGTACACCGTCGTAGAGCGACCGTCCTTGAAAAACTTTTCTCCGGGAGCATCAGGTGACACCGGCAGTTCTACTACTTCTTGTATTGCTGAGAATTTTTATGTTTTCCCTTCTGATTAAAAGGAGGGCTAAAGACATTGCAGAGGAGCCATCGAGGGCAGCCAATAGCATGCAAATGGGAGGGGGATAAGATTACATCCAGCCTGTTCATTCTGTTCTTGTACGTCTAACCAACTCCATCCAAACTAAAGTCCTTTATTCCGAATAACTGAAAGCGGTATTCAACTGGTTAACGAGCGTTGTATTTTTAAGAATAGCTGACGCGGTTTGCCAGTGTTGTCTCGCAAAACGTGCAGGACTTAAGCCAAAGCGGTGTGCAATACTACCGCGTTTGGCCTGAGGTGGGGGGGGGGAGGTGGAGCCGAGCGGCGTAGTTCGGAAATGCTTGGAAATACTCCGTTCCAGAGCCATGCCGAGGTAGGCCGAGGTGTCCTCTGGCCTTTCCTTGTGTTTCCGAGGCTCTCCGGTGCCCCCTCCCCCACCTCTGGCCGCATGCGGTATTGCATGCCATTGAAGTCAATGCGGAACCAATTATTTTCGTTTCCATTGACTTCAATGGGGAAACTCGCTTTGATATGCAAGTGCTTTGGATTACGAGCATTCTCCTGGAACGGATTATGTTCGTAATCTGAGGTTCCACTGTATTCCTTTATTTAATACATGTACAGAGCTGTAAAACGGCCTACGTGTTTCGGACGTTGGTCCCCCAGTCATGGCTGACAGGGTTGGTCATTTACCATTGACAGAGTTGTTTAACCACTTCCCGCCCGGTCAATATACAATTGACATCCGGGGAAGTGGTTGTGAAATCCTGACTGGGCGTCTATTGACGTCCTGCAGGATTCCATGCCGGCGCACGACCGTGGGGGCGCGCAGCGCGGCGATCGGTGATGCAGGGTGTCAGTCTGACACCCTGCATCTCCAATCTCGGTAAAGAGCCTCCGGCCCACGTGAAGAATGGTCAAACATTCCCATAGACACACCTAAACCTTGTGGACGGCCTTCCCAGAAGAGTTGAAGCTGTTATAGCTGCAAAGGGTGGGCCAACTCAATATTGAACCCTACAGACTAAGGCTGGGATGCTAGTATTGAATATATATTTTCTTTGTAAAACCAGATGCTTGATGTGTGGGTGTAAATCCTGAGGAAGCAAGAACACCATGAAACATGTAGATGCACCAAGCTAATTTGCCCTTTTGTTTTATCTTCCTCCTCCTCTCCACCTTTTATCACTCTTTTCCAGATTGGATGGACTCATCTGGTATTGACTTTATTTATAACCCAGTGTTATCAAAAAAGAAAGTCAATACTGGATCCATCCATCCAAAGGACAAACCAGCTTAGTGGATCTACGCGTTTCACCATGGTCTCGCTTCCTCAGGATCCACACCCATACAGCAAGCAATAATCTGGTACTACAAAGGCGATAAATAAATATGTGGGTGTCCCAATACTTTTGACAATATAATGTAAATATTCCAAATACATTTTTTGGGGGGGGGACTACTGCTTGTGCACTCTCTTATACTACCTTTTCACTCTATACTGCAGACAGAGAATCCATCTTCTTTAACAGCCACAATGTGTCGAAGCCGGAGTCCTCGTCGGTGCTAACAGAGGTAAGTGATGGGGGTTGGTGTGTTTTTTCAAAAATTGGCAGTTCGGCTGCTGCCAAAACAGTCTGAATTTGCTCACCTGTGTGAGTTGTTAGTAATGTTTATTTGGTGACATTCTGTCCCTATATGGCCAAATATCAACCCCCCTCAAAGTGATGGAGGTCAAGTGTTTCCAGTGAAGGGTCCTGGAAATTCTACATAATACAAGATATGTAGATAAGTGTTGTGCTCTTCCAACCTTGGTGAGGACCAGGATTGGAAGAGCACAAGAGTATTACATCCTAGCCCCCATCGAGGTCCCCCCTATACATTGGGGTCCCCCCTATAAATCGGGGTCCCCCTATACATCAGGGTCCCCTTTAGAGTCCCCCCTCCCTATACATTGGGGTCCCCCTATACATCAGGGTACCCCCTATACATTGGGGTCCCCATCAGGGTTCCCCCTATACATTGGGGTCCCCATCAGGGTTCCCCCTATACATCGGGGTCCCCGTCGGGGTCCCCCTTATACATGGGGGTCAGGGTCCCCCCTATACATTGGGGTCCCCATCAGAGTCCCTTCGATACATCAGGGTCCCCCATATACATCGGGTCCCTCTATACATCGGGGTCCCCCCTATACATCAGGGTCCCCATCGGGGTTCCTCTATACATCAGGGTACTCCCTATACATTGGGGTCAGGGTCCCCCTATACATTGGGGTCCCTGTCAGGGTCCCCCTATACATCGGGGTCCCCTTTATACATTGGGTCCCCGTCGGGGTCCCCCTATACATCAGGGTCCCCATCAGAGATCCCTATACATTGGAGTCCCCATCACGGTCCCCCCTTATACATCGGGGTCCCCATCAGAGAACAAGAGACAAGCTGGGACCATAGGCAGTCTGCTTACTTTAATCCTCAAATCTGCACAGTAAGGATACACCACTGACCCTAGCGGTGGGCTGGATAAAATGTTGTCCCCGGGCCGTAGTTTGGAGACCTCTGATTTAACCCCTTCTCGTCTCTCTCTCTCTCTCTATCTCCCTCTCACTTCTTCTCCCTTCTCGTGTGTCTCCTCTCTCTCTCTCTCTCTTTCTCTCTCTCTCTCTCTCTCTCTCTCTCTCTCTCTCTCTCTCTCTCTCTCTCTCTCTCTCTCTCTCTCTCCTTCTCCCTTCTCATGTCTCTCTCTCTCTCTCCTTCTCCCTTCTCATGTCTCTCTCTCTCTCTCTCTCTCTCTCTCTCTCTCTCTCTCTCCTTCCTTCTCATGTGTCTCTCTCTCTCTCTCTCTCTCTCTCTCTCTCTCCTTCTTCTCCCTTCTCATGTCTCTCTCTCTCTCTCTCTCTCTCCTTCTCCCTTCTCATGTCTCTCTCTCTCTCTCTCTCTCTCTCTCTCTCTCTCTCTTCTTCCTTCTCATGTGTCTCTCTCTCTCTCTCTCTCTCTCTCTCTCTCTCTCTCTCTTTCTCCCTTCTCATGTCTCTCTCTCTCTCTCTCTCTCTCTCTCTCTCTCTCTCTCTCTCTCTCTCTCTCTCTCCTTCTCCCTTCTCATGTCTCTCTCTCTCTCTCTCTCTCTCTCTCTCTCTCTCTCTCTCTCTCTCTCCTTCTCCCTTCTCATGTCTCTCTCTCTCACTTCTGAGGGGGCTGACCATTCATCTTCTAGTCTTCCTTGCATCGTATTTTTATGGCCCCGATAACATTTTCCTCTTTTGCTTCAGTTGGACAAAGTGGAAGGCGTGTTTGAGCGGCCCAGCGATGATGTCATTCGCGCCATCTCCAAAGCGCTGCGACAAGCTCTGGGGATCTCACTGTTCGGCATCGATATCATTATCAACAACAAGACGGGCCAGCATGCGGTCATCGACATTAATGCATTTCCAGGTGAGTCTGCGCGGTATTTACAGCCACATAGATAAGTTCAGGGGTGTCCAAACTTTTTTCAAAGAGGGACAGGTTTGATGAAGTGAAAATGCGTGAGGGCCGAACATTTTGCCTGACATTCTTTGAACCATACAAATTTGGTCTAAGTGTGTTCGTCCGAGCGCACCCCACCATTGCCAGGAATGCACCCCCCACCATTGCCAGGAATGCACCCCCCACCACTGCCAGGAATGCACCCCCCACCATTGCCAGGAATGCACCCCCCACCACTGCCAGGAATGCACCCCCCACCATTGCCAGGAATGCACCCCCCACCATTGCCAGGAATGCACCCCCCACCATTGCCAAGAATGCACCCCCCACCATTGCCAGGAATGCACCCCCCACCACTGCCAGGAATGCACCCCCCACCACTGCCAGGAATGCACCCCCCACCATTGCCAAGAATGCACCCCCCGCCATTGCCAAGAATGCACCCCCCGCCATTGCCAGGAATGCACCCCCCGCAATTGCCAGGAATGCACCCCCCGCCATTGCCAGGAATGCACCCCCCACCATTGCCAAGAATGCACCCCCCACCATTGCCAAGAATGCACCCCCCACCATTGCCAAGAATGCACCCCCCACCAATGCCAGGAATGCACCCCCCTCCATTGTCAAAAATGCACCCCCCACCATTGCCAGGAATGCAGTCACCATTGCCAGAAATGCACCCACCATTGCCAGGAATGCACTGACGAGCGCCAAAGATTATCTACAGGAGAATCTCCTGTTTACACAGCAGCCTCTTTAATGGAAAGTCCCGCCTCTTTTGATGGACAGAACAGTCGTCCAATGGCAGAGTCGGAGACGGGACTTTCTATTACAGAGGCCGGCCGTAAACAGGAAATTCTCCTGTGTGTGTGTACGGCGCTCGTCCCGCCTCCTCCCTGTCCTCCAAGGCATATATATCTTTGTGGCCCTGGCGCTGGGACATCGTCGGGGGCCACAAAAGATATATGTGTCCAAACAACCAGGCGGGGGCCATTCAAAACCAGAACGCGGGCCGCGATTGGCCCGTGGGTCGGACTTTGGACATGCCTGGTATAGTTGAACTTTTGGAACATCTGGCTGTTTTTCTATTGGCATTTGTGTCCATATTCATCCTGTACATTTCAGATTTTTTTCCTTCATTTCTGTTTCTGGACTGGTGCCAGCTGGGACAGGAAGTGAGGAAAAATCTGTCCGTTGGGGGCACAGATTGCAATAAAACCTGATGAGGTTTCTAACACTGCTCTACTCCATCTAAAGCTAAAAAATACATTTGTGGCCAGACCTTTAGAACACCTTGATGTCACCTGCCTGCCCGGATGGGCAGGGATAGGCGGCACGGATGGGCAGGGATAGGCGGCACGGATGGGCAGGGATAGGCGGCACGGATGGGCAGGGATAGGCGGCACGGATGGGCAGGGATAGTCGGCACGGATGGGCAGGGATATGCGGCACGGATGGGCAGGGATAGGCGGCACGGATGGGCAGAGATAGGCGACACGTATGGGCACTGATAGGTGGCATGGATGGGCACTAACTAATGTGTTGTACTAATGGATGCCAATCAGTGCCAAACAATGCCTGCCAATCAGTGATGCCCATTGTGGGCACTGATTGGCATCCATTGTGCCACTGATTGGCATCCATTATGTGTCATCCCTGGTGGTCTAGGGTGGCATACCTTTGATTTAAATCCCTGGTGGTCCAGTGGGCATCCCTGGTGGTCCAGTGGGCATCCCTGGTGGTCCAGTGGGCATCCTCGGGGGGGGCTGTGCTGATAATCGATCAGCGCAAACCCTCCCTGTCAGAGGAGCAGCCGATCGGCTTTCCTCGCGTCTGACAGACGCGAGTGAGGAAAAGCCGATTAGCGGCTTTTGCTGTTTACATCATGATCAGCCGTGATTGGACACGGCTGATCACGTGGTAAAGTGTCTCCGTGAGAGACACTTTACCTAGATCGGTGTTGCGGGGTGTCAGACTGACACCCTGCAACAACGATCGCCGCGATGCGCGCCCCCGGGGGCGCGCAGCGGCTCAGAATCCTGAGGACGTCATATGACGTCCAGTCAGGATTCTACAACCACTTTGCCGCCGTCAATCTGTCATTGGCAGGCGGCAAGTGGTTAAAAACCGAACATAACAATGTGTTTTGTTTTGTTGAACATCTCCATTATGGTGGGGTCATGTAAGAGGAGTTCCAGTCGAACAAAGATTAGATATTCGTATGATACCCTGACATGTTTCGCCTTATGGCTTCGTCAGGGGAGAAACTATACAAAAGAACAAAAGAAGACTGCATAAGAAGATGCATCAAAAATATACAAACATGCAATGCATCAAAAGAAAAAACATAATCAATTTGCCAATGTCCACCCATGCACAAGCTTACCGCCTCAAAGCAGGGCGTGTTCTGTAGTCCAGCAGAGGAGAACTGGGCGGGGCTGACAACCCTGCATGAGATTTCAGTACAGCAGAAGCAGCGTTGTCATCTCACTACAGGGGAAGGTAGGACCTCATTGGATTTTTGATAGATTACCAGGTAATTTTTCTGTTCTTGCAGCATTTGAATGGATGAATTGTTCGGTACTGCAAATAAGTTCTGCTTTTTTTTTTTTTTTTTTTGTAGCCCTTAGGTTACAAAAGTGTAAATTCAGGTCTTGTAGGAGATGCCAATCATACATTATGATATGAGCCTCCTATAGCGCTTTTCCTATGGGTTGTTCACTGTGACCTTTTCCACTCTGTACACGTTATCTGATCTCCAGGACACAGTGCAGGCAAGTACAATATGTTCCAGCACCTCCATCCATGTTAATGACATCCCGCTATTAATATGAAGAGCTCTCCGCTCCTTCCCTTCCATAACAAACTGTTCTCTCTCCAGAATAAATATGCAGCAAACTCGATCCGTTCTCATTATCGGTTTTACAGATTAAAGCGCCAGCCGGGGTCAGAGATGAATATCATGTGTGCTTGGTCCTCCTAGGATGAGGATGAGAAGGGGCATTATCCACCAAGGAGCTAATTAAAAGGGCAAGAGCAGTTCTATGAAGTTTTTAGGGGTCCGGAGGTCCTCAGGGGCCCGTAGGCCCACAGGGCCCCAAATGGCAACCCCCCTTTTTTTTATTTATTTTTTTATAAAAAATAAATAACAATTTTATATATGGGCCAATTTTTTTTTTTTTTTTTTTTTTTTAGAGGTCTGGAGGTCCCCAGAGCCCCGGATGACAACCCCCCTTTTTTTTATAAAATGTTTTTTATAAATATATATATTTTTTATATATATATATATATATATATATATAATATATATATATATATATAATATATATATATATATATATTTTTATATATATATATATATATATATATATATATATATATATATATATATATATTTTTATATATATATATTTGTTTTATATATATTTTATATATATATATATATATATATATATATATATATATATATATATATATATTTTATATTTTTATATATATATATTTTTTATATATATTTTTTATATATATATAATTTTTTTTACCAAAAATATGTAGAAGAATACGTATCGGCCTAAACTGAGGAAAAAATCTTTTTTTATATATTTTTGGGGGATACTTATTATAGCAAAAAGTAAAAAATATTGCATTTTTTTCAAAATTGTCGCTCTATTTTTGTTTATAGTGCAAACAATAAAAAACGCAGAGGTGATCAAATACCACCAAAATAAAGCGATATTTGTGGGGAAAAAAGGACGCCAATTTTGTTTGGAAGCCACGTCGCACGACCGCGCAATTGTCAGTTAAAGCGACGCAGTGCCGAATCGCAAAACCTGGCCGGGTCCTTTAGTGAGTGAGTAACTTGTATAGCGCAACAAATGCGAACTTAATCGCCTCAAGGCGCTTGCATCCAGCATTGTCCTTATCCTTCAGAAGAGGTGGGTCTTTTGTTTTTTCCTAAAAGCCCGATGGTTTTCTTCCAAGCGCATGGTCGTGGGTAGAGCATTCCAAAGCCGGGGTCCTTGGACTGCAAATCTACGTTCTCCCTTAGATTTGTAGCGGGATTTAGGGATTTGGAGAAGGTTTTGGTTAGTTGACCGGAGCACGCGCTTGGTGCGGGTCTTAAGTGGTTAAAGGTCATATGCGTCTAAAAGGCAGGCGTCCCAATACTTTTTTCCCAACAGGTTCATTTTAGAAATGTGAAATGTATTGTCGCACAATGACTCACGGTGCCTTCTGCTTTTCAGGGTACGAAGGCGTTCCAGAGTTTTTTGGGGACCTTTTGAACCATATCGCCACCCTCCTTCAGCGCCCGGAACCGAATGCCAGTAAACCTCAGCCGGAGCAGACCAGCGGGATCCTGGGAGATCGTCAGTGCTGCGCCCCTGCTAGACTAGAGCCCTGGGGGGTGGAGAACGACGCCAGCGGAGCCGTCAAGCTGCAAAGCCAGAGACTAGCGTGTAATTCTGCCGTATCCACCAGCTTCCAGCAGCACTGCGTGGCGTCTTTGGCGACCAAGGCGTCGTCTCAATAACGCCGCAAATGCGAGAGACAATGGACACAGAGAGGAGAAGCTGGGCGGTTTTCAGGGACAGGAGTCTTTTTTTTTTTTTTTGGGACAACATCTGAGCACTTATAAATCGAGTCCGGGCATTTATCCGCCCCGCAGCCGGTTTAACAGAATGCAGTTTTTTTTTTTCCACCTCTGCACTTGTCGGGTAAAAAAGAAAAAAAAAAACACTTCATCAGGGGACCATTGCACAGATACCCCCTCTACTCTCCCGGCGAGACTATCCAAAATCTGCTGAAGAAAAAAGTGCTGTAATAGAAAAGAAAAAAGACAAAGGTACCGCTGTCAGAGTTAAAAAAAAAAAAAAAAAATACCAGAGAGACCCGGAAAAGCCGGACTCTTCAAAATGATTTAGAAAAAAAAAAAAATGGAATTATTTTTAAAGAAAGAAATTTTATTCTGTAAATGCAGATAGTAAATATTATCCAGTCAGAGTCAGCCGCTGGTAATGTAATTAGTAGACTTTCTAATTTGTTTTTAATTTTAAATTTTTTTTTTTTTGATTTATTGTTTTAATGCTCTTTTTAGTACTCAACACCTTTCTCTGTTCAAATAGTTCAGTGGTAGCTTAACCGAAATATCTGATCACTAATCCTTCCTGCCCGCGGGTAAATGAGACTGCCACACAGAGAGAGAGAGAGAGGCTGGCGCCACATGAAATGCACCACGCCTCCGTCAATTACGCAAGCACTTCCATGTCATTTCACCGTGTCGTACGGATGGGCCTTCTACTATTGTTTTTAGTGCAAGTGAAATTTTTGACTTCTTTTTTTTTTTTTTTTTATAAATATATATAAAAATGTATATACTGTTGCAATTGTCCTGCTGATTAAAACGGATGTACTCTATAACTTGTAGCACTGCGTCCAGAATTTATTGCAGAAGTTGGAAAACGGGGATGAACAGCGGTACACTGTGCCAACCCCGGGTAGCCAATCATCTCTTAGTTCCATAGCAGAAGGTGGACACTGGCAATTGTACTGTCTTAGTAAATGATCCAGGCTATGAATTTGTATGTTATTTTTCAGATTGTGGTTATATTATGGTATGCAGGATTCTCTGAGAGTAACAGTTCTAACAGGTTCTGGGACCTTTCATATGACCTTTCAATAGAATCATGTAGGCTGCCATTGCTTAGAATGATCATGTTCCCATGCTTTTCTTTCCCCCTTCCCTTGTCCCTTTTCTTCCCCCTTCTTCCCCCTTTTTCCCTCTGCCTTCCCCCCGCCCTCCCTCCCCCTGCCTCTTTTTGCCCTCCTTCCCCTGCCCCCTTTTGCCCCCTGCCCCTTTTCGCCCTCCTTCCTCTGCCCCTTTTCGCCCCTGCCCCTTCTTGCCCTCCTTCCTCTGCCCCTTTTCTCCCTCCTTCCCCCTGCCCCTTTTCTCTCTCCTTCCCCCTGTCCCTTTTCGCTCTCCTTCCCCCTTGCCCCTTTTCGCTCTCCTTCCCCCTTGCCCCTTTTCGCTCTCCTTCCCCCTTGCCCCTTTTTGCTCTCCTTCCCCCTTGCCCCTTTTCGCTCTCCTTCCCCCTTGCCCCTTTTCGCTCTCCTTCCCCCTTGCCCCTTTTCTTCCTCCTTCCCCCTGCCATTTTTTCTTCCTCCTTCCCCAGCCCATTCCCTTCCTCCTTCCCCCACCTTTTTCCTTCCCCCTCCCCTTCTCTTTCCTTTTGCCCCTTCCCTTCCTCCTCCCCCCTTCCCTTCTTTTTTGCCCCTTGCCCTTTGCCTTCCTCTTTGCCCTTTGCCTTCCTCTTTGCCCTTTGACTTCCTCTTTGCCCTTTGACTTCCTCTTTGCCCCTTGCCTTCCTCCTGCCCCCGCCCCCTTGCCTTCCTCCGCCCCCTTGCCTTCCTCCTGCCCCCTTGCCTTCCTCCTGCCCCCTTGCCTTCCTCCTACCCTTTGCCTTCCTCCTACCCTTTGCCTTCCTCCTACCCCTTGCCTTCCTCCTACCCCTTGCCTTCCTCCTACCCCTTGCCTTCCTCCGCCCGCTGCCCCCTTGCCTTCCTCCGCCCGCTGCCCCCTTGCCTTCCTCCGCCCGCTGCCCCCTTGCCTTCCTCCTTCTGTCCATTCCCCATCTCCTTCTGTCCGTCCCGTCCCCCCTCTTCCCTGCACTTTTCCTCCCCCCCCCCCTCACTGCCCCTTTGCTTTCCCCTTGTCCCTTCCCCCTTTAACTGCTCCTTCCCCATCCTTTATCCCTGCCCTTGCCTTTCCATTCTCGCTTCCCCTACCTCTTCAATTCTAGCTTCCCCTACCCCTTCTATTCTCTCTTTCCATATCCCTTCCATTCTAGCTTCCCCGATCCCTTCCATTCTCGCTTCCCCGATCCCTTCCATTCTCGCTTCCCCGATCCCTTCCATTCTCGCTTCCCCGATCCCTTCCATTCTCGCTTCCCCGATCCCTTCCATTCTCGCTTCCCCGATCCCTTCCATTCTCGCTTCCCCGATCCCTTCCATTCTCGCTTCCCCGATCCCTTCCATTCTCGCTTCCCCGATCCCTTCCATTCTCGCTTCCCCGATCCCTTCCATTCTCACTTCCCCTATCCGTTACCTTTCTCCCTCCATTTCCCCATTTCCTCCTTCCCTTGCTATCATTTTGCTTTAGAGTCTCTAACCTTAAATAGAGTGTAAGAATTCTGAAACGTATTCAGAATAATAGGAATCTGATGACCCGAGTTTGACGTCAAATGCAAGAAAAAAAAAAACAGCTGAGGCCTACAAAACAAAATTGCACTATGTGGCCAAAAGTCTTTGAACACTGACCATCACACCCATATGAGTTTGTTGGACATCCTAATCCAAAATCATGACCATTAATATGGAGTTGCCCCCCTCCCCCTATGGCCATTAATATGACGTTGGTCCCCCCCAGCTGTAACATCCTCCGCTCTCCTGTGAAGACTTTCCACAAGATTATGGAGAGTGTCCATGGGAATGTGTGCCTATGTGAGGTGCTGATGGTGATTCAGAAGGCCTGGCTTACCATCAGAAATTTGATTCATCCCAAGAGTTGTTCAGTAGGGTTGAGGTTAGGACACCTCCACACTAGACTGGGAAAACCATGTCTGTATGGAGCTGGCTTTGTACACAGAGGAACATGCTGGAACACAAAAGGACCTTCCCCAAGCCATTACCACAAGACTGGAAAACCACAATTCTCTACAATGTCTTTGTATGATGTAGTATTACCAGAACCCTTCTTTTGGAGACACCTGTATGAGCCTGTTGGCTATCCCATTTCAAATTCATGGCAATTAATATGGAGTTGCCCCCCCCCCCCCCCCCATGGCCAATTGTATGGAGTTGGTCCCTCTTTGTGGCTTGGCTTTGACATCCTCCACTTTTCTGGGAAGCCCCCTCCCATCCCCACATGGCCATTAATAAGGATTTGCTTCCTCTTTTGCAGCTATAATATCCTCCACTCCTTTGGGAAGGCTTTCCACAAGATGTTGGAGTGTCTGTGGGAATTTGTGTCCATTTGTGAGGTCAGGTACTGATGTTGGGTGAGAAAACCTCACTATCAGTTCCAATCTGTCCCAAAGGTATTCGGTAGGGTAGAGGTCCGGGTTCTTTGTAGGACACTCGTGTTCCTTTACACCAAACTGGTCATCCATGTCTTTATGGAGCTGGCTTTGTACACAAGGGGTACAGTCATGGTGAAACCAAAAAGGGTCGTCCCCAAACTGTTATCAAGAGGTGGGAAAGACCACAATTGTCTAAAATGGGGGGCATTAAAATATTTCTTTCAGCCGAAGTCTGAATCACATATTGTTGCAATGTCTCAGATCCTTCTTATCACAGACCCCCTCATTTTATATCACAACCCCCATTATCATATCAGCATCGTCGGTCACCCACACATCAGTCACCCACTTCACTTCAGTTTCCCCTTCACATTAAGGTCCACTGCCCCCTTTGCATTAACCCCCCTCAAAATAAGGAATGCCCACCTTCACATCATCCCTCCCCACAGCACTTACCCCCCTCTTACCCCCTCTTTACATTACCCCTCCCCACAGCACTTGCCCCCTCTTTACATTACCCCTCCCCACAGCACTTGCCCCCTCTTTACATTACCCCTCCCCACAGAACTTGCCCCCTCTTTACATTACCCCTCCCCACTTCCCCCTCTTTACATTACCCCCCCCCCCCCCCCACAGCACTTGCCCCCTTTTTACATTATCCCTCCCCACAGCACTTACCCCCTCTTTACATTGAGTGAGTTTGTGAGAAACTTATATAGCGCAACACATGCAAACTGAATCGCCTCTGGGTGCTTGGTATCCATTCCCTGGGCCCTCAGAAGAGATGGGTCTTGATCTTTCTCCTAAAGGTCAGGTGGTTTACCGCCAATCGGATGGTGGTTGGTAGCCCTCCCACAGCACTTACCCCCTCTTTACATAACCCCTCCCCACAGCACTCACCCCCTCTTTACATTACCCCTCCCCACAGAACTTGCCCCCTCTTTACATTACCCCTCCCCACAGCACTTGCCCCCTCTTTACATTACCTCCCCACAGCACTTGCCCCCCTTACATCACATCTCTTCTCCAACAGCACTGGCCTGCTTCAAATCAACCCCCCCCCAGCACTGCCCCTCGTTCAGATCTCCATTTACAACACTGCCCCCTGTACATCACATGAGCACTGCCCCTTTTTACAATCGTCCCCCAGCACTGCCCCCTTTACATCACATCCCTCCCCCCCTGGACAGCACTGCCCTTCTTCAGATCTCCCTCCACAGTACTGCCCCCTTTGCTGCTTCCCTTTACATTTCCCCACCACAGTACTGCTCCCCTTTACATTAACACCCCCCCCCCCACAGCACTGCCCCCCTACAAATCTACTTCCCCACCAACACTTGCCTCCCTTCACATCACTCCCCATAGCACTGCTCCCTTTACATGTTCCCCACTTGCCCCACCCTTCACATTCCCTGCCCCCCAGAATACTGCTCCCCTTTCACATCACCCTCCTGCCACAGTAATGTGTTCTGCCCCTTCACATCTGCCACCCACTTCAAATCATACACACACACACACAGCACTGCCGCCTTCACATCACCACCCCCCCAATTCACAGCCATGTTCTTTTGGCCACTTTGCACGGAGAGGAAGGCACAGCAGCACTGAATGGGGGCTACCCGAGGTTAACTTTTCCTAATAACAAGCTGGTCATTCGTTGCTAGGGCCACCCGGTGTCCTAGCAACCAATCATCCGCTGGTTAATCTGGAACGTTAACTAATGCAGCTCTAGCCCTTCATCCAGTACGGCTGTGCCTCCTGCTCTATCATTGCTACCCTCTGTTTCCCATTTTCCATGCTGCCTTAAGAATGCCAGCAGCGGAGGACAGTGGGGGAAAAGAAGGCTCCGAATCGGTGTGACCATGGGTCCGGATTGGGACAGTGGCTCGGTCCGGGTTCCAGACCACGGTCCGCCGTTTAGAAAGAAAGGCTCCTAAGCAGGGCCGCCATGGGTCCGGATGGCACAGTGGCTCGGTCCAGATATGGAGCGCGATTCGCCATTTAGAAAGGAAGGCTCCTAAGCGGTGCAGCCATGGGTCTGGATTGGGACCGTGGCTCGGTCCGGGTCTGGACCACGGTCCGCCATTTAGAAAGAAAGGCTCCTAAGTAGGGCCGCCATGGGTCCGGATGGCACGGTGGCTCGGTCCAGATCTGGACCGCGATTCGCCATTTAGAAAGGAAGGCTCCTAAGCGGTGCAGCCATGGGTCTGGATTGGGACCGTGGCTCGGTCCGGGTCTGGACCACGGTCCGCCATTTAGTAATGACTTTGTATGATGCAGTATTATCGTTCCCTTCCCTGGGAACACCTGAACTCCATCATTTGGAGGGTGGTCAAAATTCTTGGCCTTTTTATACTGTAAATTTGATGCACAAAACAATGTAGCAAATGAAACACGAGACGCAAAGGAAAAAAATCGTATTTTATTTCCCTGTAAATAATTTTTACAACAGAATAGACCTCCACTCCCAGGATTTAATCAAAAAGTAACAAGTTATTGCAATATGTCAATCTAACATAAAAATTACCTTTGTACTAAAAAGCGTTTAGCGTCCAAACTGAAGCCATAGAGAAAAAAAAAAAAAAAAACTGAGATGTCATCAGATTCATCCCTTATCATCGGACACCTTCGTATTGCCTCTGACGCGCCTGAAAATGGATCGGAAAATAATCTGTGCCAAGAGCTAATCTCCCCACCCCCAGAAATGTGCGATGACCACCTTGTATGACAGACTGGTGAGAACAATGAAATAAAACTAGTGCAGGTTTAAAGTAAACTCATCATGAGAGCCTTACGGGGGCGGCCATTGATCATCTCCTCCTGAAAATGGCTGTTCTACTCACCACCTGGCTTGGTAACTTGGCGCAAGCATGCGGGTCAGGAAAATCCTGGTCTGCATGCGTGTTCTGAGACTCTAGGCTCTGATGGAAGCCAGGAGACCAGGATGACAGCCAGGCAGTTAGCATTTTAAGAAGGATGGTCAGCATTGGCGGCCTCTAAGCCTCTTTCGTGAAAAAAGGTTCTGTTTAACCCCAATCCTGCCATAAGCGGTTTGCCGATGGCGGTCGTAGGGTTAATGTAGGACACGCATGTAAAAAGGTGCGATGGTGTGTATTTTTATTTTTTATTTTTATTTTTTTTATTGTTGGGTCGTAGTTCATCCCCTCCTCAAATCATGCAGTTTGTGGGCGACGTTTTCCAGCTCAGCCTCGATGGCGGCCAGGCTCTCCAGTTCTTGATCCTGCAGGAAAGAAGACAAATGCAATCTTGTTTGGCAAATTTAATCAGAATTATAAAAAAGAAAATCAATAAACCCACATTGAACGCCAAGATCTTTACATTTCATGAGTCCTTATTGGATGAATGTTAGACACGTGCAATTCGTTTCGTTTTTTTAACGAATTTAGACAATTTCGTTATTAATGTTCGGAAATTCATTTTATATTCGGAAATTGTAATATTCAGAAATATTTATTATTATTGTTATGCATTATTATTAGTTATGTTCCATTCGATTAGATACGAAATTCGTTATTACGGATAATTCATAACTTCAGATATGTATTCGTTACATTCAACATCCAAACTTTAAAGGAAATTCCCATACCTATAATTTAATAGTTATTATTAACTAATCATTTCCAAATAATAACGAATTTCCAAATATTAATATTCGGAAATTCGTTAGCTGTTATTAGTTGATAATTTCCGAATATTAAGGAATTTCCGAATATTAACTAATAATTTCCAAATATTAACTAATAATTTGGAAATTCGTTAATATTTGGAAATTCGTTAATTATTAACTAATTTCCAAATATTAACGAATTTCCAAATAATAACTAATATTCAGAAATTCGTTAACGAATTTCCAAATATTAATATTTGGAAATTCGCTAATATTTGGAATTTATTAGTTATTAATATTTGGAAATTTGTTAATATTAAAAAATTAACAAATAATAATAAACGAATTTCCAAATATTATCGGCTAATAATAACTATTAAATTATAGGTATTGGAATTTCCTTTAAAATTTGGCTGTTGGTGAACGTAACGAATACAAATTTATCTAAAGTTAAACATAATCCTTAATATGAATGCTGAATCAAAACAAATGGAACGGAATGAAATAATGATAATAAGTTTTTATTAATTATTGTCATTTATTATTATTTAGTTACGTTCCATTTGTTTAGATACGGCATTCACATTAAAGGAGTTATAAAGGAAAAATATTTTTTGACCTTAATGCATCCTATGCATTAAGGTGAAAAAACATCCAACAGTACTGTCCCCCCCCCCCGAACCCCCGTTTTACTTGCCTCACCCCTCAAAAGTCCTGCGCGCGTCCACGTGATCCTCTTCGATTCCCAGCCTGCCTGTTGATTGGCTAGGCTGGACGGATTGATAGCAGCGCAGCTATTGGCTGGCGCTGCTGTCAATCACATCCGATGACGCGGCGCGCTGGGGGGCAGGGCCAAGTGATACAGTGAGCGGCTATGGCCGCTTGCTGTATCACAGGAGCGCGCCCGCAATTACTCACCACCATGCGAACTCTCTCGCATGCTTGTGGTGAGTTCTTGAGGGGAGGACCAGAGACAGCCGCCGAGGGACCCCAGAAGACGTGGATCAGGGCCACACTGTGCAAAACGAACCGCACAGTGGAGGTATAAGTTTGTTATTTTAAAGGAAAAAAACATTTTTCTTTACTAACCCTTTAAGAATAATTTGTCACTTCAGATACATTTGTTACGTTCACCAACAGCAATTTAATAGTTAATTTTATTAACAAATAATTTCCAAATATTAATATTCGGAAATGTGTTAATATTTGTTACAGATGACTCACCTGCAGACCCTGTGTTTACATGTAAGTAATGGCGGCATTCAAATGTAAATAAAGGCGGTATTCATATGTATATCATGCCCCTCTGCAGTGAAGAGATGATGTGCTGTAACCCCTAGCAACCAAGCAGTGAGCAGAATTACTGTACAGTAATCTCTAGCAACCAATCAGTGAGCAGTATTACTGTACAGTAATCTCTAGCAACCAATCAACAAGAAGAAATCATGTGCTGTAACCTCTAGCAACTAATCAGTGAGCTGTAATGTGTGCTGTAACCTCTAGCAACCAGTCAGTGAGTGGTAATGATATGCTGTAACCTCTGGCAACCAATCACAATCACTGCCTGATCTGATACAGTAAATTGATTTTAAGTCTAGCTGATATTTATTGTATGTTTTAGAGCAGGTGGAGAGCAAAATTGCATGGGCGGGGGGGTATTGCGTGGCGCCAATAAAAAATTTTTCCAGGGTCCAATCAACATTAAAGACGGCCCTGCTTATGTTTCGCACCCAAGAAGGTGGCACCCAACTCAGAGCATTAGCTATTCTGTATAGGAAATGTAATCATGATGACAATATATGGAACAGGAAGTATGTAATAAGATCTCCAGCATGGTAGGATGGCGGTGTGGCGTGGTGTGATGGCGTCGCAGGTATGGACAACGTACCATTGTGTAGCGGACAATGGCACGGGCTGCTGCTTTTACTGTGACCTTTCTGATGTTCTAACACCAACCTCGGTCTTCCTGTTGGCACTGCCCTCTTCCTCCTTCCTCTCTTCTGGCCTTTTGGACATCGGAGTCTCCATGTCCTCTCTCGAGGTTTGCTGCCGCTGTCGCTCTTCGCGCTCCTCGCTGGCCGGCTCGTACTTTTGGTCTTTGGTGGGAATTTTCATGGATCGGTCTGGGTCCTCCTCACTGGCGTCCCGCTTGGCGCACCTCTTGGCTCGGAGCTCCTTCGCCAGCTCATCCATTTTGTTCCATCGTTTGGAATCCTCGAGGTCTTTGGTGGTTTCGTCGTCGGAACAGTCAGTCGTCTCACTTTCCTGTTGTTTGCTTTCCTTGCTGGTCTCCACTTCCGATCTCGTCTCTTCAGGAGTCCTCATCGAATCTACAAGACGAGAAATAATGGACACTACAAATCCATTCTCTTCATTCCTCTCCTCTCCTGAAATACTCTGCTCCTTCCTCTATAACTCTCCTCTCCTGAAATACTCTGCTCTGCTGGAGGACTCTGCTCCTTCCTCTAACTCTCCTGAAATACTCTTCTCTGCTGGAGGACTCTGCTCCTTCCTTGAACTCTCCTCTTCTGAAATACTCTGCTCTGCTGGAGGACTCTGCTCCTTCCTCTAACTCTCCTCTCCTAAAATACTCTGCACTGCTGAAGGACTCTGCTCCTTCCTCTATAACTCTCCTCTTCTGAAATACTCTGCACTGCTGGGGGACTCTGCTCCTTCCTCTATAACTCTCCTCTCCTGAAATACTCTGCTGGAGGACTCTGCTCCTTCCTCTAACTTTCTTAATATGAAAAGTCAGAAGAACTCGCTGATGCATTCTGGGATTCTAAAGGGCCCCTTCATCAGGATTTTTCTGGTAAGAATCTAGACGATCTTGGGATTGAACAGGTTAAAGATGATAAACTTTAGGGGCCATTCAGTGTTGCGTTAACAGATGCCGGTTGAATCACGCCAACCTTTATTGTGTTGATGTAGTCCGTTCCACTACCATTTAAGTTTTTTTTTGGCAGCGCGGCATGCATTGTTCTTTTGACAAGGGGCAAGGGTGGCACCCCATTGCACCAAAATAGATGAGGTGCATTGCAGTGTGTTACTGGCAGGGCTTTTCTTTCAGCGGGAACATGGGGAAACGCAGTTGTGGCATTCTCCAGCACTGAATGGGATGCTGGGGTGTGCTGGAGGGTCTATTGATGGGAGATCTATTGTAGCTGAGAGGAGGGAGGGGGGGTCTTATGTTGCTGGGGGGTCACTTGTTGCTTGAAGAGATCTATTGTTGCTGGGTGCTGGGAGATAAACCGTATTATTACGTTGGGGGTCTATTGTTGCTGGGAAGTTATTGGCGTAGTAGTTTGTTGCTGAGGGTCTATTGTTGCTGGATTGGGGTCTATTGTTGCTTCAGGAGTCTTTTGTTGCTGGAGGGAAGTCTACTGTTGATTCAGGGTCTATTATTGTTTCAAGGATCTATTGTTCCTTGGGGATCTTGTGTTGCTGGGAGGGATCTACTGTCGAGGGAAGGGGTCTATTGTTGCTGTCTACTGGGATATCTACTGTATTATTACATTGGAGGTCTATTGTTGCTGGGGGGGGGGGGGTAAGGTTGCCACCTTTTCTTCAAGCCAAACCGGAAGACTTTGGTGGCCTGAGGCTGGGACTCCTTTGGGTGCCCCAAGGAGAGTAGTAATTGGTGTTCATAGCCTGCCGCAACAAACGGTGGGTGTGGCCAAATTTCCCTGCCTCGGATGGAATCATTGGAGGCCTATTGGAGGTCTATTGTTGCTGGGGGGGGGGGGGGTTAAGGTTGCCACCTTTCCTTTAAGCCAAACCCGAAGACTTTGGTGGCCTGGGACTCCTTTGGGTGCCCCAAGGAGAGTAGTAATCGGTGCGCATAGCCTGCCGCAGCAAACAGTGGGTGTGGCCAAATTTCCCTGCCCCCAGACTGCCGCCTACAGCTCCCGGATGGAATCAGATTTGTGTGCGACTATCTTGGTTACTTGCGGAGTCACAGCCCGGTCAGAATAATGTGTCCGGGTTTCAGTCCACCTGAAACCCAGACACATGATTTAAAACTTGGACTGTCTGGGTGAATCCTGGACAGATGGCATCCCTGGGGGGGTCTATTGTTGCTGGAGGGAAGTCTACTGTTGCTTCAGGGTCTATTATTGCTTCAAGGATATATTGTTCCTGGGGGGGGATCTTATGTTGCTGGGAGGGATCTACTGTCGAGGGAGGGGTCTATTGTTGCTGGGGGGGGGGGTGGGAGGCTTACGGATAGTATTTTGTTGCTGATGCTCTGTTGTTGCTGGAGGGATCTATTGTTCCTGACTGCAGAGGATTGTGCTCGGAGGTGGGTAGGGCACAGAGACAAGGGGGTAAAGCGGGTAGTACCTGGGAATAAAAAAGCCCTGGTTACTGGACCAGGAGAGTGGGAATGGGACCTCAAATCTCAATCTTTGGCGCAGACGTACAATCAAACATATTGGGGGGGGGGGCAGTTTGTTTTCCCCCCGGGCTCTAGATGACCTTGTCCCGGAACTGCCCAAGCCCTAAACACTTAGGCCCAGATTCTCAAAGGCGTTACGACGGCGCAACACCATTTGCGCCGTCGTAAGTCCTAATCTGGCCCCGGGTATCTATGCGACTGATTCTTAGAATCAGTTACGCATAGATACCCATTAGATCTGAGAGGCGTAAGGCTCTTACGCTGTCAGTTCTTAAATGTAATTTTTTTTCCCCGCCGCTAGGTGTCGCCGACGTCGTTTTCCCCGTCGCTTATGTAAATTAGCAAATTACGACGATTCCCGAACGTACGCGCGCTCGACGCAGAGAATTTACGACGTTTCCGTAGGCTTTGCGACGCGTAAAGTTGCCGCTAGGGGTCTATGAGGCGCAGCCAATGTTAAGTATGGCCGTCGTTCCCGCGTCGAAATTTAAAAAATCTACGTCGTTTGCGTAAGACGTCCGTGAATGGCGCTGGACGCCGTTAACGTCTAAGCAAATGACGTCGGTGCGACGTCATTTAGCGCAATGCACGTCGGGTAATTTACCCGACGGAGCATGCGCAGTACGCTCGGCGCGGGAACGCGCCTAATTTAAATGGTGCCCGCCCCATTTGAATTGGGCGGCCTTGCGCCGAGCGCTTTTACGATACACCGCCGCAAGTTTACAGGTAAGTGTTCCGAGAATCAGGCACTAACGCTGTAAACCTGCGGCGGTGTAACGTAAATCGCATACGTTACGCTGCCCAGGAGCAACGTAATTCTATGAGAATCTGGGCCTTATAATATGAAATGACGTCTTTCTATAGAAGTAGCCGAAACGTACTGTCCTCCCGCTGCGTTTCGTCCTCCTCGTTCTCCGTCTCATTGCTCTCTTGCTTTAGGTCTTCCTTCTCATGGTCTCCAATCTCCTCATCCTCGGGATCCTTCTTAGACGCGGCCTCCTTCTCCTCGGACCCGCCATCGCCGGCGTCTTCCTGATTGTCCTTGGGAAGCTCCATGTCGTTGATCTCATCGGTGATGTGATTGTCGATCTCCTCCTCGTCCTCCGGGGTCTCCTCTCTCTTGCTGATCTCGTTACTCTCCAGCTCCTCGCCGCTGTCACCTTCCCGAGAGCGCTCCGAGCTCGCTTTCCTCTCTTCCTCTGGCTGCCTCTTGGCCTCCTCCTCGCTTTCCGAGAATTCACCGTGGAGAGGAAACTCGTCCGATTTTTCTACAGAGAGAAAGAAATGATTGGTTTACAGGTCAGAAATGTGGGGGGCGCT
This sequence comes from Rana temporaria, assembly GCF_905171775.1. NCBI lineage: Eukaryota > Metazoa > Chordata > Amphibia > Anura > Ranidae > Rana > Rana temporaria. The sequence continues at coordinate 10,657,065 of NC_053501.1, read as the reverse complement.
CTCTCTCTCTCGGGGGGACGGCTCTCTGATGCTGCAGTCTAATGACTTTCTCAATATCTGACCTCATTCCTGCAGGCTTGGGAGATCTATCCGCGTTCTCTGTTTTATTGGAAGAACGAGATAAAACGTGAATGGATGAAACCTTCTCATAGTAAAGGAAAATGCCAAAAATAATATAGGCTGCTTATCCCATCTTCTGTATGTGGATATTGTATATTCTGAATGTACCCCCTTCACCCCGACCACCCCCTACACCAGTGATGGTGAACCTTGGCACCCCAGATGTTTTGGAACTTCCCATGATGCTCAACTGCACTGCAGTGTGCCAAGGTTCACCATCACTGCCCTACACCCACTTTATTCTTCCCATTCCAAGCACCCCATTCCCCTCTCACCATCCACTGCACCCCATTCCCCTCTCACCATCCACTGCACCCTCTTCACCATCCCCTGCACCCCATTGCACTTCCAACCATCCTCTGCACTCCTTTCCCACCATCCATTGCACCCCCTTCCCCTTCTCACCATCCATTGCACCCCCTTCCCCTTCTCACCATCCATTGCACCCCCTTCCCCTTCTCACCATCCATTGCACCCCCTTCCCCTTCTCACCATCCATTGCACCCCCTTCCCCTTCTCACCATCCATTGCACCCCCTTTCCCTTCTCACCATTCCATCAACCCCTTCTCACCATCCACTGCACCCCCTTCCCCTTCTCACCATCCACTGCACCCCCTTTCCCTTTTCAACTTCCCCAGCACCCCCTTCTCACCATCCACTGCACCCCATTCCACTTCCAACCATCCCCTGCACCCCCTTCTCACCATCCATTGCACCCCCTTTCTTTCTCAACTTCCCCAGCACCCCCTTCTCACCATCCACTGCACTCCTTTCTCTCAACACCCCATGCACTCCTTTCCCCTTCTTACCATCCACTGCACCCCCTTCTCTCTAGACCCTGCACCCCTTTCCCCTTCTCACCATCCCCTGCACTCCCTTCCCCATCTCACCATCCCTAGCACCCCCTTCTCACCATCCATGGCACCCCCTTCCTCTTCTCTCTAGCCCCTGCACCCCATTCCCTTCTCACCATCCACTGCACCCCATTCCCCTCTCACCATCCACTGCACCCCATTGCACTTCCAACCATCCTCTGCACTCCTTTCCCACCATCCATTGCATCCCCATCTCACCATCCACTGCACCCCTTTCTCTCAACATCCCCAGCACCCCCTTCTCACCATCCACTGCACCCCATTCCACTTCCAACCATCCCCTGCACCCCCTTCCTTTCTCAACTTCCCCAGCACCCCCTTCTCAACACCCCATGCACTCCTTTACCCTTCTTACCATCCACTGCACCTCCTTCTCTCTAGACCCTGCACCCCTTTCCCCTTCTCACCACCCACTGCACCCCCTTGCATTGTCACCATCAACTGCACTCCCTTCCCCATCTCACCATCCCTAGCACCCCCTTCTCACCATCCATGGCACCCCCTGCCTCTTCTCTCTAGCCCCTGCACCCCATTCCCTTCTCACCATCCAGTGCTCTACTGAACACCAGAGGACAATGTCAGGAGGGCAGCGTCGGTGGGGCAGAGGGGACAGCGCCGGTGGGGCAGAGGGGACAGCGCCGGTGGTTTATTTTTTATCTATTTTTTTTTTATTACAGTAAAACCTTGGATTGCGAGCATAATTCGTTCCAGAAACATGCTTGTAAGCCTCAGCTGCACTGGGCAGTGAATGAATGGGGAGTGCTCTGTGCTGAGTGGCTTCCTGTTCATTCAAAATCTGAAGCACAGTTTACCATGCTTGAACACAGTGACTAATTGGTACCAATCACTCACTCTGTTCATTCAGAAAAAAAAAAGCACTCGTGGGTTTAACTAATATTTTAGTGGTATAATTTTCCTTAAACCACTTAACCCCCGGACCATATTGCTGGTCAAAGACCAGAGCACTTTTTGCGACGTGGCTCCCAAACAAAATTGGCGTTCTTTTTTCCCCACAAATAGAGCTTTCTTTTGGTGGTATTTGATCACCTCTGCGGTTTTTATTTTTTGCGCTATAAACAAAAACAGAGCGACAATTTTGAAAAAAATTATATTTTTTACTTTTTGCTATAATAAATATCCCCCAAAAATATATAAAAAAAAAAATTTCCCTCAGTTTAGGCCGATACGTATTCTTCTACATATTTTTGGTAAAAAAAAAAAAAACGCAATAAGCGTTTATTGATTGGTTTGCGCAAAATTTATAGTGTTTACAAAATAGGGAATAGTTTTATTGCATTAGTATTAATTTTTTTTTTCACTACTAATGGCGGCGATCAGCGATTTTTTTCGGAACTGCGACATTATGGCAGTCACTTCGGACAATTTTGACACATTTTTGGGACCATTGTCATTTTCACAGCAAAAAATGCATTGTTTACTGTGAAAATGACAATTGCAGTTTGGGAGTTAACCACAAGGGGGCACTGAAGGGGTTAAGTGTGACCTCATCTGTGTTTCTAACTGTAGGGGGGGCGGTGCTTTAGGTGTGACGTCATTGATCGTGTTTCCCTATAATCAGGGAACACACGATCAATGACAGCGCCACAGTAAAGCACGGGGAAGCTGTGTTTACACACGTCTCTCACCGTTGTTCAGCTCCGGGGACCGATCGTGGGACTCCAGCGGCGATCGGGTCCCCAAGCTTCGGACCAGGTCGCTGGCGCGCGCCCGCGACCCACGGCTGGACACTTAAAGAGGATGTACAGGTACGTGCTTGTGCCCAGCCGTGCCATTCTGACGACGTATTTCTGCAGGAGGCGGTCCTTAAGCGGTTAAACAGTTGGTATCATTATGATTAGATGGAAGATATCAGATTTCAGCTGAACAGGAGAAAACCGAATCCAATCACATAACCGATTGTGACGGTGAGCGGCGGTATTAGCGCTAAGCTTTTGCGGGGTATCGTATGAGCGCAGAACGCCAAGGTCATCGGATAAAGAGAGATGGATTTCAGAGTCGCAGTGACACGAACCGGAGACGGGCGCTTTGTCCTCCTGCTTCTCGAGGACTCCGGAAAGCTCTTCCTCGTAGCCGCGATTCTTCTTCGCTTTCTGCAGCCTCTCCACGGCCCCTGGGGACAGCAAAATAGAAGGTATGTAAAATGATCAAACTGCGATCACATACAGTCTATAAAAATAGAAACCCCTGATCAGTACGGGGGCTAGACATCCGACAATACCACTGCCTGCCCCGAGGGTGGTAGAGCCCGATAGGTCTGGTATGGACACTACGTTTTTCCTTTAATAGCCGGGTTCTGGCAATTGCAACTGTGAGTGAATTTAAATGCCATTGGACTCTTTTTTCTTTAGAAATTTAATTTTTGCTGCAGCAGGTTCTATACAGGGTAGAGATGCTCCACTTTACAGGCAGACTAAGGAGACCCCTCTCCCCCCGGCACTATATTTAGAGGAATTGTTCATTTGTATTGTTGCACTATAAGCATTTCATTATAATCATGGCTCCTGAAAAAAAAACTATAATTTTTAAAACATTTTTTGCATTGACACATCACATGTCCCCCAAGGCCGGACCCAGACCGCCCCCCCAAGGCCCCTATTATGGCTAATTTTTTTTTCACCGCACTTTTCCTGACGGGTGTATGCTATGAAGCATACACCCTGTACAACCACTTTTACCTACAGGTAAGCCTAGATTAAGACTTACCTGTAGGCATAGGTGTGCACAGCCTATTGCATTAGGGTGTGCACCCAACATGCGTGTGCGTCTTTTGACCGATGGTGTGTACAATGCATAAGTTAGAATGCAATAGGCTGTGCACACCTTTGCCTACAGGTGAGCCTTAATCTAGGCTTACCTGTAGGTAAAAGTGGTTGTACAGGGTGGACAACCACTTTAAGCATAATGGCATCTATTTGGACAATGTCCCATGGTACCCTGATGTAAGGGTAACAACGACGAGGACCCTGATGTAAAAGCGGAAACTCTGATGGGGACCTGGATGTATGGGGGGGACCCCGATGTAAAAGCGGAAACTCTGATGGGGACCTGGATGTAAGGGGGGGACCCCGATGTAAAAGAGGAAACTCTGATGGGGACCTGGATGTAAGGGGGGGACCCCGATGTAAAAGAGGAAACTCTGATGGGGACCCCGATGTAAAAGAGGAAACTCTGATGGGGACCTGGATGTAAGGGGGGGACCCCGATGTAAAAGAGGAATCTCTGATGGGGACCTGGATGTATGGGGGGGACCCCGATGTAAAAGAGGAAACTGATGGGGACCTGGATGTAAGGGGGGGACGCCGATGTAAAAGAGGAATCTCTGATGGGGACCTGGATGTATGGGGGGGACCCCGATGTAAAAGAGGAAACTCTGATGGGGACCTGGATGTAAGGTGGGGACCCCGATGTAAAAGAGGAAACTCTGATGGGGACCTGGATGTAAGGGGGGGACCCCGATGTAAAAGAGGAAACTCTGATGGGGACCTGGATGTAAGGGGGGGACCCCGATGTAAAAGAGGAAACTCTGATGGGGACCTGGATGTAAGGGGGGGACCCCGATGTAAAAGAGGAAACTCTGATGGGGACCTGGATGTAAGGGGGAGGGGACCTGGATGTAAGGGGAGGGGACCTGGATGTAAGGTGAGGGGGGACCTGGATGTAAGGGGGAGGGGACCTGGATGTAAGGGGAGGGGGGACCTGGATGTAAGGGGGGACCTGGATGTAAGGGGAGGGGGACCTGGATGTAAGGGGAGGGGGACCTGGATGTAAGGGGAGGGGGACCTGGATGTAAGGGGGGACCTGGATGTAAGGGGGGGGACCTGGATGTAAGGGGGGGGACCTGGATGTAAGGGGAGGGACCTGGATGTAAGGGGAGGGACCTGGATGTAAGGGGAGGGGGACCTGGATGTAAGGGGGAGGGGACCTGGATGTAAGGGGGAGGGGACCTGGATGTAAGGGGGAGGGGACCTGGATGTAAGGGGAGGGGACCTGGATGTAAGGGGAGGGGACCTGGATGTAAGGGGAGGGGGGACCTGGATGTAAGGGGAGGGGGGACCTGGATGTAAGGGGAGGGGGACCTGGATGTAAGGGGAGGGGACCTGGATGTAAGGGGAGGGGGGACCTGGATGTAAGGGGAGGGGGACCTGGATGTAAGGGGAGGGGGACCTGGATGTAAGGGGAGGGGGACCTGGATGTAAGGGGAGGGGGACCTGGATGTAAGGGGAGGGGGACCTGGATGTAAGGGGGAGGGGACCTGGATGTAAGGGGAGGGGGACCTGGATGTAAGGGGAGGGACCTGGATGTAAGTGGGAGGGGACCTGGATGTAAGGGGAGGGACCTGGATGTAAGGGGGAGGGGACCTGGATGTAAGGGGAGGGGACCTGGATGTAAGGGGAGGGACCTGGATGTAAGGGGGAGGGGACCTGGATGTAAGGGGAGGGGGACCTGGATGTAAGGGGAGGGGGACCTGGATGTAAGGGGGGGGGACCTGGATGTAAGGGGGGGGACCTGGATGTAAGGGGAGGGGGGACCTGGATGTAAGGGGAGGGACCTGGATGTAAGGGGAGGGACCTGGATGTAAGGGGAGGGGGGACCTGGATGTAAGGGGGAGGGGGGACCTGGATGTAAGGGGGAGGGGACCTGGATGTAAGGGGAGGGGGGACCTGGATGTAAGGGGAGGGGGACCTGGATGTAAGGGGGGGGGGACCTGGATGTAAGGGGGGGGACCTGGATGTAAGGGGAGGGACCTGGATGTAAGGGGGGGGACCTGGATGTAAGGGGAGGGGGGACCTGGATGTAAGGGGGAGGGGACCTGGATGTAAGGGGAGGGGGACCTGGATGTAAGGGGGGGGGACCTGGATGTAAGGGGAGGGGGACCTGGATGTAAGGGGGGGGGCCTGGATGTAAGGGGAGGGACCTGGATGTAAGGGGAGGGGGGACCTGGATGTAAGGGGGGGGACCTGGATGTAAGGGGAGGGGGGACCTGGATGTAAGGGGGAGGGGACCTGGATGTAAGGGGGGGGGGACCTGGATGTAAGGGGAGGGGGACCTGGATGGAAGGGGGGGGGGCCTGGATGTAAGGGGAGGGGGACCTGGATGTAAGGGGGGGGACCTGGATGTAAGGGGAGGGACCTGGATGTAAGGGGAGGGGGGACCTGGATGTAAGGGGGGGGACCTGGATGTAAGGGGGGGGGGGACCTGGATGTAAGGGGAGGGGGACCTGGATGTAAGGGGAGGGACCTGGATGTAAGGCAAAACGCTAATAACGTTTTTTTTCACCCTGCCAATATGTATACAATCTACAATGTGTCCCTCATACTGACACATTTGGAGCCCCCGACTCTAAGGCCCCTTTCACTCGGGGTGGACTCCGTCTCAGCGGGGTCCGTCGGCTCATTGGGAGATCTCTCCACTGAGTCGGAGGATGACAAGTCCCTCTCTGCTCACTAGACTAAGATGGAGGATCGGGATCAGCCGCAGTAACGGTCGCTTCCGCCGCTCACTGCTGCGGATTGTGTCTATTATTATCTCCGGGCGTCTCTATGACAATTGTCTGATCTGCTGGGATTAGGGCTCAGCTTCTCCCTGGGCTCAGAGGAAGTAACCAAATGCTGCAAATAGTCCCCGAGTCTCAGCCGTGACGGGCGAAGCAACCGGGGCAAAGGGGGCCGAAAAAATGCCAACCAGTTATGCTTTTGTTACAAATCAATGAATGCATTTAAATGCAGCCTCAGATCTTCTTTCAAGAGAGTTCTATGAAAAAGAACACACTTTCAGCATCCCTTTAGACCTGCATGTTCCTCCCTGCCGGCCACTGAGTGAAACAGATTTTAGCTGCGCAACCTGCTGATCAGTTGCTTGCTTTGTAATTAAGATTGCACAGTTAAAGAAATCTAGAACTGATCAGCAGATTGCACAATTAAAGAAATCGGGCAACTGATCAATAGATTGCACACCCAATCAGCATGCATGACTAAAGGAATGCCAGCAGTGGGGTAGATTCAGAGAGCAATTACGCCTGCGTATCCATAGATACACCGCGTAATTGCTAAGCTGCGCCGGCGTATCTACTTTCTGTATTCAGAAAGCTAGATACGCCGACTTTAGCCTAAGATACGACTGGCATAAGTCTCTTACGCCGTCGTATCTTAGGGTGCATTCTGACGCTGGCCGCTAGGTGGCGCACCCGTAGTTGTCAGCGTAGAGTATGCAAATTGCATACTTACGCTGATTCACAACCGTACGTGCGCCCGGCGTTCGTTTTTTTACGTCGTTTGCGTACGTCGGTTTCGTCGTAAGGCTGCTCCTGCTATTAGGAGGCGCAGCCAATGGCAAGTATGGACGTCGTTCCCGCGTCGCGATTTGAACATTTTACGTCGTTTGCGTAAGTCGTCCGTGAATGGCGCTGGACGCCATTTACGTTCACGTTGATACCAATGACGTCCTTGCGACGTCAATTACCGCAATGCGCGTCGGGAAATTTTAGGGGCGGCGCATGCGCAGGACGTTCGACCTAATTTAAATGATCCACGCCCCCTACGGGATCATTTGAATTACGCGCGCTTACGCCGGCCCCTTTTACGCTACGCCGCCGCAACTTTACAGGCAAGTGCTTTGTGAATCAAGCACTTCGCCCGTAAAACTTGCGGAGGCGTAACGTAAATGTCATTCGTTACGCCGCCGCAGTTTTGCGCGCCCCTACCCAAATCCACCCCAATTTGTTTTTTTCATATAACTCAGGAACAAAAATGATCGATTAAGCAAAAAGAATTGTTCATATCGCCATAAAAAAAGTCACCCTTACTCAACTGTTAGTTTTAAATGAGTTAAATAATGATAGGTGGGCTGACATTTCCTGGTGCCGCCCCTGGCTCCCTTCATTGCTGCTCACAAGATGAAAAGCCCAGGTCCTAACTGGATGCCGGAGCACTGTGTATAATGAACAACATCCATGTTTCAGAAAAAATAATCTCTTGTTCCAGCTCAGTGCTGCTGATCTCCTTCAACCTCTTTACAGTAATTTCCCCATCTACATGCATTGTCAGCATTGGTTGCACCATCATTGCTTTGGACCAGTTTCCTGATGGTGACAACAGTGGACCATGCCTGTGAAAGGTTCGAGGTCTTTACCTTGGGAAGCCAGTTCCTGCAGCTCCTTCAGTAGATTCTGATGCCTGAGGATGGAGATAATCCTTTCATCTGCAATAAAGACATCAGAATTACTTTACTGGGGAAACCAACCCAAAGGTAACATTAGTGACATTATCAGTTATAGGTGGAGATCCTTCTTCTGGACCATATTCTCAAATAATTTACGCCGGCGTATCAGCAGATACGCCGACGTAAGTCCGATCCTATGTTTAAGTGTATTCTCAAACTGAGATACACTTAAACATGCCTAAGATACGACGGCCTGCGCCGTTGTATCTTAGGCTGCAATATTTACGCTGACCGCTAGGTGGCGGTCAGCGTAGAATATGCAAATGACTAGTCACGCCGATTCTCTAACGTACGCTTGCCCGCCGTAGTGTTTTAACGTCGTTTCCGTAAGCGACACGCGGCGTAAAGATAAACATGCCCCCTAGGTGGCGTACTCAATGTTAAGTATGGCCGTCGATCCCGCGTCGAAATTTGAAAATTTAACGTCGTTTGCGTAAGTCGTCCGTGAATGGCGCTGGACGCCATTTACGTTACAGTCAAAACAAATGACGTCCGTGAGACGTCAAAACAAATGACGTCTGTGAGACATCATTTAGCGCAATGCACGTCGGGTAATTTACCCGACGGAGCATGCGCATTACGATCGGCGCGGGAGCGCGCCTAATTTAAATGATCCACGCCCCCTACCAGGATCATTTGAATTAGGAGGGCTTGCGCGGGTGGACTTTACGCAACGCCGCCGCAAGTTTACAGGTAAGTGGTTTGGGAATCAGGCACTTGCCACTTAAACTTGCGGCGGCGTAACGTAAAGGACATACGTTCCGCCGCCTCAGATCTTTAAGAATATGCCCCTCTATCTCTTATGATCTCCAGTGGTAAGATCCAGGGCTGGGGTGAGAGGGGGAGCTGTCCCCTGGGCGCAGTGAAGCAAAGGGGCATAGAATGGGAACAGGGTATAACACCTATTCTACAGCATGTATTAACAGTGGAGAAGGGGACTACAATTCTGGATCCGCCATCAGGGAATTATGGGGCCCCTTACACAGCTTCAGGCACGGGCCCCCTGGAGCAGAGAACCGGGGGGGGGGTGCTGCCGTCTCAGATTGAGAAGCGGGGGAGCTGCCGCCTCAGATTGAGAAATATATATATATATATATATATATATATATATATATATATATATATATATAAAAAT